>NC_134489.1:95035352-95240352 GCF_040206685.1 Ascaphus truei
TCAGAAAATCCCCTTTGTTTCCTCCTCCCATCCTATACCACTTCCTAACTCTCCTCCTGCCTTCCTTGACTCTTTTCTGCTGTCACAGGAGATGTGTCACTGCGGGTCTCCTCTTCTCCCTCTACCACTTACCCTCTTGACCCCATTCCTCCCATCTCCTAAAACCTCTTACTCCTACTATAACCCCTGTGCTCACACATGTCGCTTTTTCCTCTGCAATATTACAAAGATACGCCCTTTCCTCTGTTGCTCCACTGCTAAAACTCTGACTCAGGCTCTCATTCTCTCTTGTTTCGATTACTGTAACCTCCTGCTGTCCGGCCTTCCTGCCTCTCACCTACAATCTATCCTAAACGCTGCTGCCAGAATCACTCTACTCTTTCCGAAATCTGTCTCAATGTCTCCCCTGCTGAAATCACTCTCCTGGCTTCCTATCAAATCCCGCATCTCGCACTCAATTCTCCTCCTCACTTTTAAAACTTTACACTCTTCTGACCCTCCTTACATCTCAGCACTAATTCTCGCTATGCACCATCCCGACTCTTGCGTTCTGCTCAAGGATGTCTTCTCTCTACCCCCTTTGTATCGAAAGCCCTCTCCCGCCTTAAACCTTTCTCACTGACTGCCCCACACCTCTGGAGTTCCCTTCCCCTCAATAACTGACTAGCACACTCTCTATCCACCTTTAAGACCCACCTTAAGACACACTTGCTTAAAGCATATGAGTAACACCGTGGATAATACTAGGCACATGATACATACTGTAAAGCTTGGCCCCCTGCAGATGCACTTACCAGAATGCCCTCCTACTGTCTCTGTACGTTCTCCATACCTACCAATTAGATTGTAAGCTAATCGGAGCAGGGACTCCTCTTCCTAAATGTTACTTTGATGTCTGAAGCACTTTTTCTCATAGCCTGTTGTTTGCATTATTTGTTATTTATATGATTGTCACGTATTACTACTGTGAAGCGCTATGTACATTAATGGCACAAAATAAATAAAGACATACCTTACCTACACACTGGCATCAGTTATCATTAAGTCAAAGAACTACAGTAGGCACAAAACTCAACTGGGCAGCCGTGGTTGAGCCACAGTCGTGGAGCCGTGAAACCCAAGGCATTTAACTTTTTTCACCTTGGTAAACTGTACCAGTTAAACTATAATCTGAGCAGTAACTCTTGCTTCATCCATATTGTTTTCCTGGTAATTTATTTAATTTTAAAATATTATAGGCGTAGTGTATGGCTTTGCTTCAGATGTAGCAAGACTTACTGTACACTGCCCATGAACGCGAGAAGCTAGGTCCAAATCCCCGGGCAATGATTTATGTTTTGCAGGTTGGATGCAGTTACCACAACTGAGCCATGGATGAACGACGACCGGAAGGAAAGTAGTTTTTGCATTGGTCGTAGTTCTCTGCAGTGGCACAAGTGCGCTAGTGTGCCTATAATCTAAATGCAGTGTAAAAAATCCTTTATCCCTGTTCATTTCATATGATATGATAAATAATATCTGATTTATTTCAAAGTAACCCACCACTTACTCCCCCTAAAACTTTGGATGACTAAAAAGCATTTTTAAAGTATGATTTTTTTTTATTAGAGTACAATATAACAAAGACTTAGTGAAATACAGTAATACAATTTTCCGCAATCTTCTTCCAAATATACAATCTTTTTCAACCAAGATTTTCATTGGGCTGGTTCTCGTGCTGTTTCATCTGTAAAAACAATTGTGAGAATGGTATTTATTAATAATCGAGAAGAAATAGATGCATGTCTTGCGTGAATACATTTGACCCTGACTTGTCTTAAAGCAGCAGTCCAATCTGCCTTTTTTTTTTTTTTTTATTTATTTTTCCCTTTAATATGGGCATGTATACAATCCACACAATGATAAGTAATTAGCTATGTTGCCGATTGATCCGTTCTTCTGTGATCGATCTGTGAAGATTTGGCTCGGGGGTTCACAAAATGGCTATCAGTCCAGCAGAAGAGGACCAAAGATACAAAGTTCTGTGGGGAAGATCATATGACCAGGCAGTTGCTAGATAGGTGCACTGCTAGGGAAAGGGCAGGACTCAAAAAGGGGTGTGCCAGAGCCATCTTCAGAAAAGGAAGGGGATGTGACTTTGTAAATGGTTGCTATAGATACCAAAAATGCTTGTACATTATAATACATTCAAAATGTCAATCAGAGTTGTTGTTATTTTGTTATTTTTTAAATGCTACAACTATTTTCTCAGAGTAAATAACAGATTTATAAAAAAAACATGTAGGATATTGCTTGGACTGCAGCTTTAATTCATGTAATGTTTGTAAATGGTTCTGTTGGCTGGAAATCTGTTGGCAGGTTATGTGGAAAAGATTATTTTGCATGCAACACAAAATAATGTTTCACCCACAGTAATAATATTACAAACATCTCCCAAATGAAAATGCCTGATTGACAGCGGGACTTTCACTGAGGATGTTGCCAGTGAGATAAACAAAAATGCTGTAATCTGAGAAATTCCTGATGTTACTGTATTAGAAGCCACGAGAGCTGTGCTAGCAGTGGAGAATATCACCTTAAGAGGCCACATTTTCCCTGAGGATAATATTGTTTGATGATATCTCCTAAGTGCCTCTGCATCTTAGACACAATCACATCAAACGTTTCCAATGTAAAAAGTACTAAATGCATATGTGAGGGAACAATTTTGAGCCTTAACATAAATTATTTGTACTGCAACTTGAAATGAGACATAGCACATTTCCCTCTAGACTATAGGACAAGACACTGCAATTTTAAATCAGTTCATTTTTTTTCTGTAGTATCAGTCAAATAACTGAATTGAATTGATGTAATCAGAGCTGATAGTGCCCGCAAAACAATATGTTTCTGTCCCATCCTGCACTGAAATGATTAGGAATAACAGTATGGGATAAGGTGTTACAGTTTTGAAACATATATTTATAGTAATGAAATATGAATATGGTCCAAGGGAGTAGCTTAGTGGCAAAAACACAGCCTTTCAAACAGCTGAACGACCGGTTTCAAATCCTAGTGTCATAGAAAAAAAAAAAGGGGGGGGGGGGCGAAGCAGTTCTTATGACCTTGGACAAATTACTTAGCATGAGGCACCAAATTTAGATTGTGCAAGGAAAAATCAAGCGCAAATAATATCACAACAAATCAAAGGTAACACAGATGATATACTATCCTTAATGAGTGCAGCTCCTGACGTAGAATTCAAACCAAATTCAATCATCAAACGAAGGAGAAACAGGTGCGCAAATCACATCAGGACATGTAAGAGAGAGTAAAAACACCAAATAGTGCAATATTGTCAACTTCAGCAAATTAGCTTCAATGCTGGAAGTTCTATAAAATTTGCACTCACGTGTTTAACGTGAAATCAGAGCGTTGTGGTTATTCAAAGTTACCAACTTATGTCTCCAGACAGGTACTCCAGATCCACATAGAGAGGGGGAAATTCCATATACAAAAAGAGGGGAAAAGCAAAATAGTATAGTACTGTTTTTAATGTTAAAAACACAAAGTATTCCACTTACATAAGTGCCTTTGTTTGAGAGCATTCAGACCACACTGGGTCACAGGGTCAGACAAAATATTCACTGCAAGCAGCATCCGCTCCGCGACCGTTACAGCAGGTACTGGGCTGGTTAAAGTGTCCCCCACTCCAGAGGTCATCAACAAGGGCTCCTTTAGTGGTAACTGATATCACCCAACACGTGTTTCCACTGTAAAGTCTTCCTCAGGGGCTAAATTTAGATTATAAGCTTTTCAGGGAAGGCACTCATTGTGCCTGTGAAATCCTATGTACAGTGCTGTATACACTGTCAGTGATATATAAAAATATGACTACAGAAGAGTATACGTCTTATTGGTTGAATTAAAAAAAAAATAAACATTTGTGTTGCAAGGGAAATTATTGTTTGCCACATCTCTATTAATAATGTTTTCACATTAATTTATTTTATTGCAGTGTAACACTTCCGAGAAGTGAAATTCATAGAGTGAAGTTATCATTAATAATTAAACCCAAGGGGGACAACACAGTACCTGGCCTCTCCACTCATCAGGGTGTTTCGAATAAACCATAACAAAACTCTTACCTACAGTACATCTCATGCCTCATTGCTTAAATTAATTCCTTTTGACTTTAGATGTGGTAAAGAAACAATGTTTCCTTGGTAAGCAGATCACTGCAACATAAATGTGCACCTATTGGGATTCTAATGATCTGACATGTGTTGTTTAATAAGTAGGAATCAGTAACCAATGGACAAGACATTTCCAAACCTATAAAGCACCATTGATGGAAGAGCTGACATGCAGATTACATTTTACTAGAGGTCAAATGACAGAGGGCAGACTAAGTGGTTCTAATCTGACATCGATTTTTCTTTTCTTCTATATTAAAATAATTAGCTAGGTTTCATTTGTATTGGACTGGTTTTCAATTAAAGATATTTTCAAAGAATCCTCTTCATGAGGAGGACAATAATGTTTTATCAATGGGCAACTGCAAATACATGAAGAGAGTTTAATATTTTTATACAGTATGCCAACTGTATATGTTTTACAGTATATTCTTTATAGTGTTTATGCTGCTGGTATGCAAAGGCATGCATTGGAATAACTATACTGTATCTGTAGAATTGAATTTTTGTGACTTCTTGGACTTAACATTAAACTATTTACGGTATTCGTCTTTTTTTTTTAATGTATGTCAGCAATATAACTATCATTTTGTCAATCATAAAAATCAGTGCGGCATAGTTGTTAAGTAAATGTATGTTATCTGTCTGTTAAAATATATATTTTAAATAGTGTACAATTCTATCTAGAAATTAGAAAAATACATTGTGTAAGAGTACATTCATAGTCTGTACTTTTTCCCGAGATGATACCTAAATGAAAGCAAATTAGTTTTTTTACAAGCAATATTCAGATTTTATAATATGTATTGCACAATTCTTACATATAAAATAGGGGGAAAAAATATTGTTTTGCTCTTACACCGTTTACTAAGGTTTTTTGTCACTTTATCACACACTGTCCACTTCTCCGTAAATCTCGCTGTACACAATAAATGTTAATGTTCAAGGAAAACTACATTAGGCAATGGGAATCACAAATAAAGACTATCAAGGGATATGAAGGATTAGTATCCAAGCATCTATTTCAATGTAAACATTTGCAGCAGTGACAAAGAGTGGTGTATTTCTTGGCATCTGAAAAGCAGTGCTTGCTTGCAACACAATTCTATACTTTAGAAGAAAACACTCACATATATTTTGTTTGCCAGAACATTATTAATAAGGATATTAGATACTGTACATTCCAATAGCAATGTAACTCTGACAGCAAGTAAAAGTAAGGAAAACCATTAAGAATATGTCTAGTCTTCCATTGCTCAGTCACTGTAGTTAACAACAGTCAAAAATGGCCACATTAGTTAAACTAAGCATGCTCCCCTTCTATGGGGGCTATGCACTAAGCTCAATGGCTTTGCGTTCTGATTTGGCCAAAAAGCAGGTTCGTTAAAAAGTGAAGCCGGGGACGCAATGCACTAAGGCCTTGAGGCCATTTTTTAACGTACCTGCTCAAAATAGCTCAAAACAGCCACAGCGTACGGTTTGCTTTTTTTCCCCTGCCAGCGTTCTGAACCTTTCCGTTTGCTAGCTGATAGAAAAAAAAGTCGCCTGTAACATTTGCATGGAGATTTTCTATCTCCATGCAAGACTGTTACAGGCGATCCTACAGTACACTAAATAAAAACATTTTAATAATAGTGTTCATGAGCAGGGGGTCTCCCGAGCTGAACCGCATTGGTTTCCGGTCCGAGGACCCCCTACTCAGGAGATACAGGCCCCGTTATGGGGTGCCGGTATCCCCTGCAGTTTAAAGCTCCCGCGTCACGTGACCGGGTTATTTACATTCTGCAGGGGATACCGGCACCCCATAAAGGGGCCTGTATCTCCTGAACTAGGGGGTCCTCGGACCTGAAACCAATGCGGTTCAGCTCAGGAGACCCTCTGCACATCTACACTAGTATTAAAACATACATAACAATAAACAATAATTCATTACCGTAGCGGCTATCCGCTATGGTAATGAAGCTGCTTTCATGTATTTTAAATAATAGTGTGCGGGAGCAGGGGGTCCCCTGAGCTGAACTGCATTGATTTCTGCCTCACAGACCCCCTGCTTCCCGAGTTACAGGCCCCACATACGGATAATAATGCATTTGCCCATTTTAAATACATATAAATTACAATAAATACAGTCAAAACATTTTACACTTATGTTTTACAGGCACCAACAATGAAGGCCGTCTTCATCCTCATCTTCATTCTGCCCATGCACAACAATTACAATAGCCAATGTAATGTCCCCTAACCCCTTAATCACCACAGCGGTTATTAACCGCTACAGTCATTAAGGGGTTAACCCACCCTCACCCACCAATCGGGAGGCCTACATACCCTCCCACTCTAACCCCCCACCCTGTGAGGCCTAACCACCCTCACCCACTACCCACAAGGGAGGCCTACCCACATACCCTTGTTGCCAATACACCCCCCCCCCAACACATACAGTACAATAATGTGCAAAATAACTATTATCCAGATATGGATAATATATTATTTGCCCATTATGAAACACATAAAACATCCACAAATCATAACATGAATTTTTTATCTTAAAACCACCACATTGCATGTTCAAATAAATCCAGCAGCCATTGCAAATATAAAAAAAACAAACTGCAGCTACACAAATAAACAAATGTCTATGAAGTGTCACACAATTGCATTGAGTGTGTACATGATGCAAATAATATGTGCATCATATAACACTATGCAAAATATATGTAACAATAAAATACACTATGAACAATGTCCCCTAACCAGCAATGCCATCCTGAAAATCAATTAGAAAGTAACCAACATCAATACAATTAGCATCAATCAATTAATCCATTTCCTCAAACAATTAAAATACAATACAAATCAATTATACAATTCCCTATTCAATTGCTAAAGCCAAACCATTGCCAATACAATTCTAATTTAAAGTAACCACCATCATTCTAATCTTAATATCATAAAGAAGCCTTTAGCTAAATACAAATTACATTATTCACAACAATGACAAAATAAAGATGCTAAATACATTATCCATACATGAAAAGAACCTAAACATGAGTCAAACAATCAATTATTATCCCTGTATGTCTATCCATACAGATAGATAAACATAACATACAGGGGCAATAATACAGCATAAAATACAATGCAACC
This sequence comes from Ascaphus truei, assembly GCF_040206685.1. Taxonomy (NCBI): domain Eukaryota; kingdom Metazoa; phylum Chordata; class Amphibia; order Anura; family Ascaphidae; genus Ascaphus; species Ascaphus truei. The sequence goes on from NC_134489.1 coordinate 95,042,675, forward strand.
TGTAAAAGTTAAAATAATTAACTTTTCTTTTGTTTACCCACCATTAGATGTCCACTCTCTGAAATCCAAGCGACCCGGAAGCACAGGAACCAATCCACAGGTAAGGCTTAAAATAAAAAACCATAACAAATCCACGTCTGTGTCTTCTTTCTTCTTTGGGGTCTTCTGGGGTCTTTTTCCATCTTCTTCCGGCTTCTTGTGACATGTGACAGAGGCTTGGGGGAGAACGGATGTGACGTCATGAAAGCCTGTAACATGGTACTAGAGCCAATCAGAGTTGGGATGTATTTCCCACGCTCTGATTGGCTATCGTACCATGTGAGACCGGCCATGTTTCTTTTAATGATGTCATCTTAAAGGCAATTGAAGCAAAGCCATTCTGATTGGCTGTGCTTTCATTGCCTTTAAATGACGTCATCATTTTTTTTTCATGTATATAATACATTCACGGACACTGAATGTATTTTTCTATGTATATAATACATTCACGGACACTGAATGGGTGTATTGTATGTGAATTTTGTATGTAAATGGATTGTATTTTATGCTGTATTATTGCCCCTGTATGTTATGTTTATCTATCTGTATGGATAGACATACAGGGATAATAATTGATTGTTTGGCTCATGTTTAGGTTCTTTTCATGTATGGATAATGTATTTAGCATCTTTATTTTGTCATTGTTGTGAATAATGTTATTTGTATTTAGCTAATGGCTTCTTTATGGTAGTAAGATTAGAATGATGGTGGTTAATTTAAATTAGAATTGTTTTGGCAATGGTTTGGCTTTAGCAATTGAATAGGGAATTGTATAATTGATTTGTATTGTATTTTAATTGTTTGAGGAAATTGATTAATTGATTGATGCTAATTGTATTGATATTGGTTAGTTTGTAATTGATTTTCAGGATGGCATTGGTGGTTAGGGGCCATTGTTCATAGTGTATTTTATTGTTACATATATTTTGCATAGTGTTATATGATGCACAGATTATTTGCATCATGTACACACTCAATGCAAGTGTGTCACATTTCATAGACATTTGTGTATTTGTGTAGCTGCAGTTTGTTTTTTTATATTTGCAATGGCTGCTGTATTTATTTGAACATGCAATGGGGTGGTTTTAAGATTAAAAATTCATGTTTTGATTTGTGGATGTTTTATGTGTTTAATAATGGGCAAATAATCTATTATCCATATCTTGATAATAGTTATTTGGCACATTATTGTACTGTAGGTGTTGGGGGGAGGGTGGGGATGAATGTATTTAATGTATAGGCCAGGTTTATTTTTTTTACATTCAGGGTTGGTTCCTTGGTTCTGCGTGAGACCTCTGGAGACCACCTGCGGTCTCCTCGGGTATCTCACGAGTATCAGGCTGGTGGTTCCACGAGTGACACCTGCGGGGATGAAGCGGTGGTCCCACATCTGTGGGGCACCGCGGACCCGTAGGTGCGGGGATGAAGCGGTGGTCCCACATCCGTTGGGGCACTGCGGACCCGTAGTGAGCACTCGTGAGTTCCCCAGACCCCCGTGAGAACCACCTGAGGCCCCGCAGACACCTGTGGGTCTGACCCGGGGCTCCCAGACATCCGCGGGCCTACCGTGGGGACCCAATTGTGGCCCACGGTGACCCAAGGAGAACACCTGGGGGCCATGGCGCTTGGCGGGAACCACCAACAGGCCTCAAGAACCTGTGTGAAACAAGTTGCTGGTACCCTGTAGGTCTGTCAGGTGACCCGCCAGCCCGCCGGAGACTCGCGTGGGGTTGGGGTATGAACCCTGTATCTAAAAGAATAAATCATGTATTTATTGGTTGGCACAAGGGGTGGGTTATGTATTTAATAAATATAATTATGTTTAATTTGGGGCAGTGTATTGTTTTTATTGTGGGTACTGGGGGTGGGAGGAGGGGGTATTGGCCCCAAGGGTATGTGGGTAGGCCTCCCTTGTGGGTAGTGGGTGAGGGTGGTTAGGCCTCCCAAGTGGTGGGTGAGGGGTTAGAGTGGGAGGGTATGTTGGCCTCCCAAGTGGTGGGTGAGGGTGGGTTAACCCCTTAATGACTGTAGCGGTTAATAACCGCTATGGTGATAAAGGGGTTAGGGGACATTACATTGGCTATTGTAATTGTTGTGCATATTTTGCAGCACCGTAGGGGCATGGGCAGAATGAAGATGAGAATGAAGACGGCCTTCATCGTGGGTGCCTGTAAAAGGTAAGTATAATATGTTTTGACTGTATTTTTTGAATGTTATATGTATTTAAAATGGCCAAATGCATTATTATCCATATTTGGATAATAGTAATTTTGGCCATTACTGTACTGTATGTGTATTTAGTTTTAATTGTTGTTTCTTATTTTTGGAGGTGCAACATTGTTACCGCAGTCCCGCGTGTACCCCGGGACGGCCTCAGGGACCCCCGGACTCCCACAGGGACCCCCGCATTCCCGCGGGGACCCCCGCTTGGTGAGCCGGGGACCCACGGGGTCAGCCGTGGACACCCGCGCGACCCCCGGGCTCCGTCGGGACCCCCGCGGGGTCAGCCGGGGATACCCGCCAGCCTGCTGTATGGGTTTTGAGCATGCAAAAAGAAAAAGCCAGAATTTTTTCTAAGTCCAGATTTCTTTGCGTCTACTCTGACCTGACGTGTTCTTATCAATGCAACTTTCGCGTTTCCTAAGGTTGCGTTGCTTAGTGCATCCCGCTTAAGGGCAGAATTTCACGCAAACGGCTGCGATCGAGGAAAGTTGGACTTAGAAAAAATTCCTGAAAAAAGTCCTTTTTAGACCGCAAAGTGCCTGTTTGCGTTGCTTAGTGCATCGGGTTGAGCCAAAAATCACGATCGAAGAGCACTTTGCGGTCTAAAAGTGACTTATCGGAGCTTAGTGCATAGCCCCCTTAATCCTTTCCTTTTCCTATGGGAAGTCTCTATGTTCAAACATGTGTCCACCAATAATAATGGGTAACCAGCCAGTAAAGGACGAGCTACATAAGCTAGAAAGTGACACTGTACTAAAGTCCTTAAGAACTTTGATGACACAGAGAATGTGTGTTGAAACATTGTTCTATCATTAAAATATGGCTCTATACCTGTACTCTGTACCTTTGCAGTTAATTCTATTTAAAGGAAATAGGTTACAGACAATGTGACCCTCTGACTTTTGAGGGGGGGGGGGGGGGGGGGCAAACTTTGCAACTTTTTCACAAACGATTCAAATATTTTGCACATCTCTAGTGTTAAAGGCAAGACTGTGTGCAGTTATAAAATAGAAAATATAAACACATTTACAGGTGATTATAAAGAGATTTTCATGGTTTTCTAAATTTGTATGAACAATAACATGGAGCCTCAGCCAACAATTTTCTCTGGGGACTGCAATGTCGGACTTGACATACTCGTTGGTGTCTCTGCACAATAAATTATGTTTTAGATATTTTTTGTGCTGGTATTTACAGACGTACAGTATGGATGTCTTGAAATGCGCTTCTTGAAAACTAAATGTTACGCCGATGCTCGCCACAAACCGGGACCGGACCGCGGGGCTGAGGTGGGGTTACAATATCACCGACCTTAGTCCGCGCAGACTGATCCGGAGTGCGCAGTTCGTAGTCGTACATCGCAGGGTCAGGATTGGAGAAGGCAGCATCGTCGTTATTGAAGCCAAAGTCGGGGTAGGAGAAGACAGGACAATCGATGGCCGAAGCAGGGTCAGGATAGAAGACATCCGGGTGGTCGTAGTCGTAGCAAGGAATCGGCAACAAGCAGACAGGAGTTCCCCGCTTCAGCTTAGGAGCGTGAGCGCGGGAGTGGCTAATGCACGAGGAGCGGCCTCGGCCCATGACGCCGATCTCAGCAGGAGGAGACAGCAGGCTGGCCGAAGTTCACCGCAGGGCAGCGTCGGGGAGAACCAACGCTTCAGCGCAGAAGTCCAAGGCAGGCCACTGCAAGGGGATAGCAGCAGGCCGCAGGAAAGGAAGGGTAGCCACTGCTAGGAGGGAATGCAGCAGGTACCGGTGCTGGCAACACGCTTCAGCACAGGAGAAAGAACAGGCCTCTGGATACTCAGGAACTTGGAAGGTAAGAACGCTAGGAGAGAGGCCTGGGGCGGTTTTTGGCAGAGACAGTAATGTCCAGGTAGGAGATTATGCTCGGCACTGGTTCAGTGCCAACGCCCAGGATATAAAGGGCGGAGATCCAATCACAGGAGGAGGGTGTGTGAGTATTCCTCCAATGATGTAGCACAGGGCAGAAGCTGCAATGAGAAGCAGCACATGTGCCATTGATTGCCAGAGGAAACTTTTGCAACTGCAGAAGTCTGCAAAAGCTATAATCAAAGCCAGGAGTGGATTCCTTACACTAAATTCTCATTTCTAATTAAATTCTTTACCAAGACACATCAAATCCAGCAAACTTCTGGATGGTCATCAACAATATATTTTGTGAGTACCCCTATAGTTCCACCCTCTCCTTTACAATTTCAGATTTGTCCCAGTATATGAAAAGGAGATTACATAGGGGATTAAAACATTCAAACTAAAGAGCCAATGTGATCCTAAGCTAGTGCAATAACAGTTCCTATAACCCGGTGCCCAAGTCATTGCCATACCGCTTGTGTACCAAATCAGGAAAACCACCAGAGTTGTCCAGTCTGTGGGAACAAAAATATTGTCTCCAACTACAGACCCAAGTCTCTTCTCCCAATGCTATCCACAGTAATGGAAAAATGTGTCCACTCACAATTAAGCGATTACTATAACAAGACAAATTTACTTAGACAACTCCAATGTGGCTTTAACCCAAACCATTCCATGGTAACAAACCTCTTTAAAAATTCCAATGAGATCCAGTGTGGAATGGAACTGGGACAAATTACGAGTGGAATATTCATAGATTTTGCAAAGGCTTTGGATATTGTCAAACAAATTTCAGTGCAGGAATAGGGGAACATTCTTTTTGAACTAGTTTCACTCATACCTATTGGGTAGATCCCAATATGTACAGTATCTATCTTTGGCTCTAACTCCAACCCCTTGAATGTCACCTGTGGGGTCCCGCAAGGCTCTGTTATGGGGTCCCTACTCTTTTTAGTCTTCATTAAGGATCTTTCTACAGCTTGTAAGGCAGCTTCAGTGCACATGTATGCAGATGACACAATCTTATATGCACACACCTAGCCTCTCTGACCTTTGAAATAATTTGATTTTTCAAGCCTTGAAAACTGAATTTCCAAAACTGAACTTGTTTACACAATGACAAAACTATAATGATGGTATTTCAGACTAGGGATACATTTCTAAAGCTACAGTACCATGACAGAGCAACAGATTAGAATTAACTCTAACACCGTTCTGGCCCCTGTCACTAGTTTTAAATATCTGGGCATATGGCTGGACTACCAAATAACATTTAGGTTGTATATTGATACTCTGACATCCAAAACCTATGTTAAACTGGGTGTACTTTATAGGAACAAATCCTCCATGCTGCTCAGAAAGCACATCACACAACAGATGCTAATGCCAATGATAGAATATGGGGACATAGTATATAGTACAGCACCCCAAACTCAACGTAGCAAACTAGACAACCTCTACAACTCAATATGCTGCTTTGTCCAACAATGTAACTACAATACAATAGGCCACTTAGTCTATCACAAAGTGGGAGGTACGTGCAGCCTCACAGGCAGTCCCTTGGTGAATGACAGGCCCCGCAGCCTATCACAAAGGGGGAGGTAGTATGTGCAGCCTCACTGGCTGTCTCTGGGTGAGTGACAAGCCATTCAGCCTATCACAGAGGGATGTACAGACATCATTAGGCATATATATATACACAAAAACAAATAGTAGCGCTAGTTTGTGATAGAAATAACCGTGATGTGCAAAAAGTTATAAATGTTTTGAAAGTGAAGGTGAAGTGCAGTTAATATTAAATATGTAGATGAAATATTAATGTTAGCATAGGAGCAGTCTGTGCGGAAGAGGCAATGCTTCTGAATGGTCAAGCCTGACCATAATAAACTACAAACCAAAAAGAAAGAAGCGCCAGTTCCGTACAATGAATAATACAAACTGGAATTTATTAATAACCAGAATAGTCTCAAGGACAATGCAAAACTGGCGTGTTCAAAAAGCAATATTGACAAAAAATAAAATGAAATGGTTAGCAGCAATAAGCAAGTGACATATATGAGGAACTTGTGAGCGAGGAGGCAATTGATGGTAAGGAGGAGGTAACCACTGGAGCATATAAGAGTGATTGTAATCTGTGTATTAGCTTACAGCTAGGGAACAATAGTCACCAATTGGAGAATGACCCTTCTCAGAAGTAGATACCCTTCTCCTGTGATGTAATGAGACCCAGCCGTTTGCCAAATCTTACGGAGAGATGGTAATTTTCTCCGTGTCAGACCTCATAGGTAGATTCCCGGTGTGTGCCTCTTCCTGAGATGCAAAGTAATATCCTGTGCTCAATGCACCTCCGTGTTAATCCTTGCTCTGTCACAAAGTATACAATTACAGCGTATATCCAGATAGAGAGCTGAAATCTGTACTTCAAGTTCCTCTGAGTGTAACCGCGTCACTGCATGATGGCATCACCACATTCCAACGCGTTTCGGAGAAAATTACCATCTCTCCGTAAGATTTGGCAAACGGCTGCGTCTCATTACATCACTGGAGGGATTTCTTCTAGGAGTGAGCACTGTTTTACAGCGGAATCAGACTGCACGTTGAGAGGATTTACTCCGTGCACCATCAGGTCTGTCTACAATACACCTATCTACTTCTGAGAAGGGTCATTCTCCAATTGATGACTATTGTTCCCTAGCTGTAAGCTAATACACAGATTACAATCACTCTTATATGCTCCAGTGGTTACCTCCTCCTTACCATCAATTGCCTCCTCGCTCACAAGTTCCTTATATGTGTCACTTGCTTATTGCTGCTAACCATTTCATTTTATTTTTTGTCAATATTGCTTTTTAAACACACCAGTTTTGCATTGTCCTTGAGACTATTCTGGTTATTAATAAATTCTAGTTTATATTATTCATTGTACGGAACTGGCGCTTCTTTCTTTTTCATATATATATATATATATATATATATATATATATATATATATATATATATATATATATATATATAGTATAATATGCTAAGAGATAATGGTGAAACGCAGACTGTCTGAGACATGTGAATGTGCTCACAAGTGATATTTTCATTTACCTCCAAAGCAAATAGTGCTTATAAACTGAAAATAATACCATTCTCTTTTTTTCTATATACCGTATATCTTTAATTTCTTATGGGTCCAAAAGTGAAAATGCAAATCACTGTCCTCATATTAGTTAAGATATGCTGTTCAGACTCTCATATCGATGTGTGTTTTGTGTACACGTGGCGCATTTATCATCATGATAGTCTGTAATCTGATAGTCTGTAATCTTGTCCCTGTAATGGACACAAGAAATAGCAATACAAACTTCCAGTCACACTATTGCTTTTTTTATTTCGCCTAATATGTCCCCAGGATACATTTCACCGTAAATTAGAATGTTTCAGCAAAACATATTAAAAATGAAAAAATAAATAATTGAATTTTTTTAAAGTAGAATATCTTATGATTCACAGGTCTCAATGTGAATCACTATATTACTATTGTATATCTACAAAATGAAAACATGACTCAACTTATTGATTTACTTTCTATCTAATTTATTTTTCCTTTCCTTTTTACTTTATATGTATAACAATCAATGCTAAATCCCACCTGTTTTTCAGTCTCTGCATTGAACTCACATCTAGTGTAACCCCCAAGTGTAAAAATCAATTAATACCAAATGTAGTTACTACTGAGTCATTGATACACATATTTACCTTACTGAATTCTTAAACTATAGCTCATTGTCTGCTAGCAATACAGGTTGTAATCCATCACCATTTATTTTATTGATAATTGTACTGGTTTTTTTTTTCTTTCGTTTTAAACACAAATGAAAACGCTTAGTTTCCAGGTTTTAATCATTAAATGTTTCATATAATACTATATACATTAATTCTAGGTTGTGATACCTCTCAATGGATCAACAAAAGAGATCACAATTTATATAATAATGAGTCCAGAGTTATTCACTGTCCCCATGTGCATTCTTTCAACCTAAACTACTACTCAGCTGATCTCATCCATGGTTTAAAACTTATAAGCCTTTAAATGCAATGACACTAATCATTTATATTTACTAATACTAGTTATAAATAAATAAAATACTCATTGTTCTGTTTTCATTTTAATTGTATCAATCAGGTATTCAACATGGCACAATGCTTCCAACTTAATTTCAACCAATGAACTTAGCGTCACACATACAGTTTGAAGCCACACAACAATCTTCACACGCAAGACCCACAGTTTATGAAGCCTGTTTAGCCCTAAAATGTTGATGCACAATGAAAATGTAAATATGATCTTCCTACTATATATTTTGGAACTTTGTCTGTCTGTTTGCGATGCTTTTGTACACCTCTTAAGATATCGTAACCACATATTTCATGATTGTTGCTCAGATCAAGGAGAAGGTTTTTGTCTATGTTTGGATACAATTCCCAAATTACGTCCCTAATGGAATCACATATAACATCACAAATGACATGATCCCATCACACAACCCTCAAGCTATCACTTATTCTTGGTTACTCTGAAAGTCCAAATTTGCAACATTACCACAAATACAGGAGCAGCCAAAGTTCTTCAAGAGTGAAAGATCATTGTGTGGGACAAGAGTACAAAGTCCCACAAACACGCAGCATTAGAGGCTCTCGATCGAACACTTCAGGACCTCGGAGGGTATAAAACAATTATGGGTGGAGCTGTTGTTTTAGCAGGGGATTTTGCATTAAGAAACTAAAGCATTTAATGATCCATTTGTAAACTTCAGTATTTTTTCCTTTCTTGGAATTCCCAAGCACAGCCGGCTACTTTCCGCTATTAGTAAATAAGCCTCATTGGGTGGTCATTTTTAAAAAGGTATATTTAGGTTTTACGCTTCAGAGAAAACATGTTTGGGCCTATGTAGAAAAGGTAAAGTGATATAGTTCTGAGGGAAGGGGGGATATGTCAAAGAAAAAAAATCTTGATTTTTCTGGTTTTTTTGTTGTAAATATGGTATAGTTTTTTTTGCCTCAGAACTATATCACCTTTGTATGTAGTGTTCTTCAACACAAGAAATTTCCTTTGACGAAGAAGTAAATATTTGTGCCTTATTTAACAACTTCTTACCATCTTTCTTACCTGACAAGACATTGCGATATTTATATTTGAAATAACGTTGTTATGTTTTTTGTTTTTTTTATCGACAATGCTTTAGGTATAACAGTTGAGGGTAAACATGATGATAAGAGGAGTACAAATAGGGCATGTATTCCTGAATGTTATCCACAGACATTGATAACAAATAATTACAATGGACATTTGGGCACTTGACGAAGGGGTTACCCCATAAACGTTTTGTGATTTCTATCATAATCTGCTAATAAATATTTATTTTGGATACTTGTGTTGGAGACAAGTTTGTTTTGATAGCGGTGGACAATCGTGGACTTTTCTAGATCATATAGAAACAATTAAACCATGTTATATAAAATAAATCAATAGAAGGAATTCTCTTGATCATAATAATATGAATATGGTTAACGTTTTAGTCTTATAAAGCCTCCCAAGTCTCAACACATTCAGCATCTTTGTTGTATCTTTCCTCAGGTATTTTTGTATAATCAGTTTTAGTCATAAAATGTTTCTCTCAGTCAACAAGCAGGCTGGATCTTTCTTGCACACAGAGCTCGTTATACTATATACATGTAAGGATGTGGTAGGAACCTCATATGTGTGTTCAGTGTGTGTTCAGTTGGTGTTTGATTCTGTTCAGTTAGAGGCATGTGGAGTGTTTACAACAGTGTTGCAGTGTACCAGAGCAGAGTGAGACAGGCAGTGGCTGATGCAATAGCTGAGCTGTGTGTCTGTGCAGATTAAGACAGAGAGGCTCCGTGGAGAAACTACAACTCCCATGAGCTCCTGGGCAGTCACCTGATGTGAAGAACCAATGAGAGGCCAGGATTCTCAGGCAGGGAGAAAGAGATACAATTCGTGGGCTTCGGAACGGCAGTTGGAGCAGGAAGGGGAAGGAAGGGTGTAGGGAGCAAGTGGCTCCTACACCAGGTAAGGTTCCCCAGATCCCAGGCAGGCCCCAATCCCCTCCAGTGGAAAAATAATTTATCAAAAGTGGCGCTCAAAAATTAAATCAATGTATAAACAAGTGTATAAAAATAAAATGATACTAATACAAACACATATGGATGCTGCTTAACCCAGTGGGGGGTCGTTCTCTCGATCCCGTGGACGTGGAAGGGGTGAAGATCATCAGGAAGCGCAAAACCATGTAAAACAGAAAAAATTTCTGATGGTGCAGTACTGTGATAAATTTGTGAATAAATATTCAAGGTGCAGTGTGCTAGGTACTCACAAGTGTATGGTGAGTGATATTCCCATAAAGGTATCTTTGAGGGACAGCCCGTCTGATCGTAGTACAGGTGGGTCTGAGTGATTGGGTCACTCCTGATGAAACCGCAACACGGAGAAATGCGTAGAGTGATGCTGATGAAGTGAAGATTGCCACAGGATCGGAGTCCCCCAGAGCAGATGACGTCACTTCCGGTTTCCGGTTTGGGTGAGACGCCCCAGTGACACGCACGCCGAGGCGGAGGGGAGACTGAGACATTGTTACACTGAGATCCGATCTGTGTGATCTAAACGCTTGTATTCTTTTAACACATTGTGAGTGCATTGTACTATCACTTACCTTTTTAATAGAATTTTATACAGTCTGCACTATGTCCGTTTCTGTGTTATTTACCTAAGGTCCTCAGCACTTTACAATCACTCAGACCCACCTGTACTACGATCAGACGGGCTGTCCCTCAAAGATACCTTTATGGGAATATCACTCACCATACACTTGTGAGTACCTAGCACACTGCACCTTGAATATTTATTCACAAATTTATCAAAGTACTGCACCATCAGAATTTTTTTCTGTTTTACATGGTTTTGCGCTTCCCGATGATCTTCACCCCTTCCCAATCCCCTCCAGGGTAGGGGGTGAGTACTGAGGGACGGCCCCTAGGTTAGGGACCCTGCCCTTAGGTGTGAGTGTGCAGTCTTGTCAGTGTCACGGCTGGCAGTGCTGTGAGCGCTGACAAGTAGGCACAGTGTGTGTGTGCAGCACGGTTGAGGCAGTTACCCGGTTGAGTGCAGTAGGTTGCTACAGGTACGTTGTGAGTGCAGTGGGTTGCTGCAGGTATGGTGTGAGTGCAGTGGGTTGCTGCAGGTCCCGGTTGAGTGCAGTGGGTTGCTGCAGGTACTGGTTGAGTGCAATGCGGTTGCTGCAGGCAGTGTGGTTGAGTGCAGTGCGGTTGCTGCAGGTACTGTGTGAGTGCAATGTGTTTACTGCAGGTGTTAGGCTGAGTTAGTGAGAGGGGATCCGGGAGGTGAAGGGAGAGGTAGTGTGGGTGCAGGGGGTCAGTGACCCACCTGCATAGGACAGGCTACCCCGTAGGCCCCTAGGAGTGTTGCCTGAAGTCACCAAAGGTTGCGGTGCTGCAGGGACGGCCATAGTGGTAGCGAGCATCACCCTTACTGTGTAGACAGCTAGGGACAAAGGGACGAACGTGCGAAGCAGGCTTGCTTGCGAGTCGTCTGGGACCAGACGGCTGGACATTGAGACCCAGGAGGCAGACCGCTAATTCATCTGACCCTTTGCTAAGAGGTACCGGTCACCGCCGTGACCGGAAGGTACTATAACAACAAGTGCACCAACACCGGTCAACAGGCGCTGATCCTGCCTCAGGCTAAACTCTTTAGGAACACTGAGCGAGTGGTTAAAGAACTGAGACTATACAATATACTATACATGGACACGGTGTGTGGGGCACGCGGTGAGGGGACGGAAACGTTGCTCCTGATGAGTGGGCAGCCACTAAGGTTATACCGTTAGAGTATATGTACATGTTATGTGTTATTACCAAGGTTAATATTATAAAGTAATAAGGTACTGTTGCGTTACAGTAAAATCAGTTGCATTCATATGTGTGTTGTTGTATTTCTTGCCCAGGGCAATCTCACATCACGGGGATTTTGGGTAAGTGGAGGCGCTGCGCTAATTAAGTGTTTAAGTGTTACCCCAGGCTCCCAGCTAGCGGAGGCTCAGATCTCCTGGAGTCACAGGTTGTATACAGTGACCAGTAGTCTCTTTGGGGAGCATCAGAAAAAAGGCTACATTTGGAGGCGCTGCTGAGATATCAGACCTGGGGTGCCCGGTAATTTTTTTTCTAAATTGTGCTATTTTTGTTTCCCCATGTGGGTGCTCTGAAGGCGGGAGAGCCCACGTGCTGACTGCCCGCCCATGCGGGAAAATGTTGCAAACAGTTATCCAGGACTGGCGGGAAACCCAGAGCCCCACCCCCACACTGTGAGTGAGCACAGTGAACAGAGATCAGCCATGTCTGTTCACCATAAGATAGGTGACAGCTGCAGTAAATCACACCCTCAGTTGTATAGAGCCTGGCGAACAAGAGGGATGAACGTAACCGTTATTTTGTGTCCATGCTTACAAAGGGACTTGAATATACCTGATAGTGAGGACTTTGATCCTATCAGCTACCGCATGGGGTGTTTGTGACACAAGTGGAAGGGAAGAAGTGTCTCCAAGGTCCCTGTTCTAAATGTGATTTCCCAGGTTGTGAATTGACCTGGGGACCCCAGTGTGCCTGCTGTGGGGCACGGTTATTGTGTCCCAAGCTGCTGCAGCCTACAAAACCGCTAGAGAAAGAAGAGGAGGAGCCTGACCTCTCTACTAAAGTGAGTTATGCAGGTAATCAGTCTGTCCTAATTCCAGAGGCCTCAGGGGACCCGTGTGTCCAAACCAATGTTGCAGACACGGTTCCAGACCCTCTCAAAGGGGACATCCTAATGGTAGAGCAGGAACCTCTGCTGGCGGAAACCGTGGCAAAAGAGGCGCCTGATGTCTCTACCCCAGCAGTCAGCGCCGCTGCTAGTCCACCTACCTCAGCTATGGAGGTTGTGGAGGGCCCGTGTGCCCAAATGGACAGTCTAGACCCAGAGCCAGAGCCGCAGAAGGTAGAGTCACAGATGTTGGAACCCCAGATGTCGGTTCCAGACACGGTTCCCAAGCAGGAACCACAGAGCCCAGAACCGCCGATTCTGGAATCACAGGGTAAGGTGTCTATACCCCCATCCTCTTTTGGTGATTCCAGCGACCAACAACTCGTGGTGATGCGCCTGCCAGCGGACCACTCGTGCCAAGTCACTGAGCCAACTATTTCGGCGGATGCAGAGCCTGCTGTGGGTCGGTGTGCCCTAGATGAAGTGTATCCAGATGCTTGTGCTTGCTCTGATGTGGGCCCGTGTGCCCTACTGTGGCTAGTCCGACCTTCTACGATGGTACCAGGGGTCTCAGGCTTGGGATCAGTACCTGCCAACGACGACAGGGGTGAGTTGACTGCCCCAGGGATGTCGGGTGTGAGTTCCCCGGTGATCGTGGAGCCTGGTGGCTCCAAAGGTAGGGTCACGCGGGCGATGGGCTCACCTCGTCATCGCGTCCTAGTGGAGGTGTCTCCCCCAGAAGATCTCTGCAGACCAGGGAGCGGATTTGACCTCATCGAGGTATCCGGTACAGCGGCCCGGAGCGACGCCTACTCCTACACAAGGAATCTCCAAGCTGTTTCTTCTCCAGACGTGGGCCTGCATGTAGACATTGTGCTGTCCCCAGAAGATGTCACCGTTAAAGGGATTGCTGGAGCGGACAAAGACTGTGCTGAGACCGCTCTGGTAGTTGTGGCCTCTGCCATGCGCACGATGGCGACCGAGGCAAGAGACTGAACCTCCCTGTCTCCCGTGAGACGAAACCGGAGGATCCGGCAAGGGGCAATACCAAAAACCCTGTACTATTTTTTTGCGAGGGGGAGGCGATGGTTTGGCGGTAGAGACTGTAAAACCCGATCTTGAGTTCCAAAAGACTCACAGGCGTCAAGGTGGGATACCCTCACCCAATCAGTTAGGGGCACTCCACTATGAGACTCAGCTGGCCTCGGGTATCGACGGGATGATGTTGGGTACCAATGGGAAAATGCCATTTAATATAGAGTGATAAGTAAGATGTACTGTGTTGCGTTATTTTTGGTTAATAACATTCTGTGTATAATTATGTAGGTGTAGCCCAAGCGGGGTCGTTGGATTCTGCAAGGGGGAGAATGTAAGAGGCGGTAGGAACCTCATATGTGTGTTCAGTTGGTGTTTTGACTCTGTTCAGAAGAGTTATGTGGAGGTCTGCAACAGTGTTGCAGTGTCTGATGCAATAGCTGTGAATCTGTGCAGCTCAAAGCAGAGAGACAAGCTGGTGAATCTCCCTGAGGGGAGAGGTGGAGAGCAACTCTATTAGAGGAGAAGGAACCTTCCTAATGGAGTGCAGCAGAGAGATGAGCGGCTAGACTGCTAGCTGTGAGGGGCAGCTGGCCCATACCACCAAGCAACAATAAAGATGCCCTGTTCAAAGACAACCCCACTGTGTGAGTGTGAAGTTACTCTCCAGCAGAAGGCACCACCAAGAAGGAGTTCCTCATCAGAACTATCTCCTTGCGGACGCAGAGATCCTGATGACGTGGAGGCGCTGCACTGTATGTAGGTAGGACTCACGCACACTACCTCAGCTGCCTGTCTGGGTTGGCATTCTCCACACGACATCATGCGGGAGACTCAGGAGTCCTGTTGCCAACAGGTGCACCACCAGACACTACCATATAATGGGGACTGGTTAGACCACAGGGGCCAATGTGAGATTGGGTGGGTCAGGCCAGGCCAGAAAATCCGTTACATACAGTATGCAGTAAAACAGGAGGAGGACCACTTACTTTCTTTATCAGTCTCTTGTTTTCATCTCTGTTTGATTACATGTACAGTAACTCTGCCAATCAACACCTTCCTTACCACCAATGTAATGTAAACAGCAGCACAAACTCCACCATCTCAACACCCTCTGTCACACGCCTCTTATCTGTGAATTACTGCTGCCACTCAACTATGCATAGGTGCATAAGACATTTGATGACTTATTTTCTGTATATGGTGTTTTCAATAGTAATTTATCAAACATTATGTTTTTTTAAATAAACTAAAGAAAAGAACCCCTATGCTGAGAGCACTCTAAACGGCTGGTGAACTGATATTATTTAACCAGGGGCCTGGTAAAAAAAGGTAAGTATATTAAACTAATTGTAATGATGAACACATTAAAATAAACTTTAATAGGAGGAATCCTCAATTAAATTATAGCGATGTATGAGGTGTACCTGAACAATAGGGCGAAATTATAAAAAGAAGGGCGGGGGGGGTTGGAGAAAAGGATGATTGACCCTACTGAAAGCAATAGGTTCTCTCAGTAACACCACCTACCAATAAATGGTAAATAGGTGACACAACTTACTGGTGAATAAATGTGAGCCACAAATGAACTGAAATCGGTTATATATTAGTGTGGCTGGCCAAAGGCTCAGCTATGACAGATTAGTATGCCCACAATATATCAAACCCAGCTCATGGAAATATCTCTAGATGGACACATGCTGTATGTCCATTGGTGTGGATAAATAGTAAACGGAAGCGGGGATGCTTCTACTGTCCCGGCCAGCTTTATTCTAAAGCTTGCCGGGATGAAAACGGGGCATTTACTCCGATTTAAACAGAGTTTCCCCGCAGTTTCCCCGCAGTTTCCCGTGCGGCGGCCGCTTCAAAAGATAAGCGCTAATGGCGCTTATCATTTGAAAGCGCCCGAGGCGCGGGAAAACGGCCGAAAACGGCCAAGAATAGCCGCGCGCCGTTCGGGGAGAATGGAATTCCCGCGGTGGCTCCCGGCTTAGAATGACGCTGGCCGCCACTGTATCAGGACGTCATAACCCACATAGGCAGATAAATTACATCAATATGTAATTTGTCTGTACAAAAGGGCAGACTACACACGTCTGTCAGGATGTCTCAATTGGCATTGAGGGGAACCTAATTTATAGTGCTGCATAGGACGTGATACTGCAATATTAGGGCAGGTAAGTATAGTTGACTACGTCCTAATAGGTATCCCAAAGACGTGTGTCCTGCCTATCATAATGTGCAATTCAGCTAGACAGATAGTAAGCAATATATATGCTGGATATAAGGTAATTCCAGAGCTGCGAGTCAGACGGATTGGCAGACTAGTATTGTCTGGCAAGGTGTCTCAAATGACAACGTCTTGTGCCCAGAAAACCATAGTAGTTCCTAATAGTAAAACGCCTTGCTGTATACTTGTATTAAGTGCACATGAGACATCCTGACAGACGTGTGTAGTCTGCCCTTTTGTACAGACAAATTACATATTGATGTAATTTATCTGCCTATGTGGGTTATGACGTCCTTATAGAAGCATCCCTGCTTCCGTTTACTATTTATCCACACCAATGGACATACAGCATGTGTCCATTTAGAGATATTTCCATGAGCTGGGTTTGATATATTGTGGGCATACTAATCTGTCATAGCTGAGCCTTTGGCCAGCCACGCTAATATATAACAGATTTCAGTTCATGTGTGGCTCACATTTATTCACCAGTAAGTTGTGTCACCTATTTACCATTTATTGATAGGTGGTGTTACAGAGAGAACCTATTGCTTTCAGTAGGGTCAATCATCCTTTTCTCCAAACCCCCCCCCCCCTTCTTTTTATCATTTCGCCCTATTGTTCAGGTACACCTCACACAGAGGTCGATTCACATATCTATATTTTAATTGAGGATTCCTCCTATTAAAGTTTATTTTAATGTATTCATCATTACAATTAGTTTAACATACTTACCTTTTTTTACCAGGCCCCTGGTTTAGTAATATCAGTTCACCAGCCGTTTTGAGTGCTCTCAGCATAGGGGTTTTTTTCTTTAGTTTATTAGTTCATCTATTTCCCCTGATTGTAGCACCTTAGTCTAGGCAGTAGCGAGGGTCCCCTCCCCTTTTCCCCTCCCCTTATTTTCCCTGGTTGTACATTATGTTTTTTCACCAATTTTTTTTTTTTAAGTTGTGATGATTTGCCGACTTGCAAAAGATTTTGCATGCAAAGTATCTTTTCCAGAATGATTTTTAATTAACTTGCGCTTCTCGAAAATAATGTTGAATTTAGGCAAAATACAACAGCTGTTGGATTAGAACCAAAGATAAGACGCCCCATGTAGGAAAAAACTGGGTGGGTCACCAGCCTGAAGTATACTGTATGAATATACAGCACCATGGCTATCAAAGTTACTATATGTCCCTTTCATCCATTTGTTACCCTGTCTGTTTATTACTTCTCTGCATCATCTGCCTTAAATGAGTAACTTGTTTTTTTGTTTTTACATCTGTGTTAAGCTCATGTAATCTTTGTAAATTAGTGTTTGCGACCTGAGGAAGAGAGGAGAACTCTCAAAAGCTTATTTTATAATATCTATTGTTAGTCCAAATAAAAAAGGTTTCACCTGAATCTTTAGTTCTCGTTTACTCTGCACTATATACATTTTGGGTTCCTTTAAATAGTCACTGGCCTGAGAACAAAGCACACCAAATCATCTTCACCACAATATGTGCTACATATATTTGTATGATAATACTGGACATGACACAACATTTGATTACAATATTTTTACTCCAAGAAGAGTGTTCCCTTGGTAACATAATATTGCATGGAAAAAGACAAGCCTTTGTAGGCAGACGTTGATGGATTACTTACATATAGTGAACAAGAACAGTTTTAGTCGGATGTGAATTTGTCACATTAGATTAAGTGCATTATTTGTCTAGTTACTAGAAAATAGAGGGGCAGTCGTACAATATTGTAAAGCAATGTGCCACATTTTTTTTTACATCAATTGATATGCTGAATGTTTCTGTAACAGTGTTTCCCCCACCCGGTGGGAGATTTGGCCATTACTACGGTGTATGGTGCATATACCTGCTGGTAACAGTAGAGCTGAGTCGTCCGCCGATGGTAGTGGGGACACTGGACTAGGCTTCTGGGGTTCATACCCTACATATTCTTTAGCAGTGCAGCGCCTCCATCTGCCGTAGGCTCCAGTGAACTGAATGTGATCTCCCATGGTAGAATGATTACCTCGCCTCCCAGTAAGGTCACACACCAGGCAGGAGGTATAACAACAGGAATGGTTTATTGTCTTCACTGTACAGCACAGTAACAAGGCAGAGTTCTGCCCGATGCAGTCCCTTAGCTATCACTGAAAGATGGTCCCTGGACCTTCACTACAGGCCAAGGGCACCTGCAGCAGTCCCAGCTCTTCCCTGAACATCACCCTCACTCTCCCCCAGAGGGAAGAGGGCCAGAGTAGGCCCAATAGTCAGATGAGTGGGCCAAACAGAGCACAGCCAACGACAAGGAAAATATCTCAGGCAAACTCCACTCCGTCAAATCAGCTGTTTATTGCATGCTTCCAAAAACAACATAAACGCACCTACGCGTTTCATGCTGAAACACTTTGTCAACTTGACTGGCGTGGTCTCCTGAGGGTGCCAAATGTATCTTTTTGCCTCTGCCGACAATACGAGGACCCTATTGGCCATAACAGCCCATGTGCTGTGCAGCCCCTGAGGCTGTAGGGACTTGTAGTTCCCCTGCGGAGCTTTTGGGCTAATGGCCGCCGCTTGTGCTATACTGCGTATGCGCAAGGTGTACAAAGATTGCCACCGCATGCGTGATAATCAAATGTGCCTACGCCTTTCAATTAGATGCCCGCCGTTTGCAGCACTAGCCCCCTCGGAGTTCCGGCATCTCCCTGCACTGCGCTACTCACCGAGCGGTCATCTTAGCAGCCGCTCCCCTCACGCAGCCCAGAGGTAAGAGGGGGACCTGACTACATATATATAGATAAAGGAAGCATATCAGCACCCATAGGTATTTCTGTTTCATTAGTTATTTGTTATTTGGACAATAAAAAAATGAAACAATGTGGTTCCTATGGATAAAACCTGGATGGGATCCAAATAAGTGTCACAATATGAAGGTAACGTACAGTATATTCACAGATATCTGTAACTGTCTGCTCATGTAACCCACTGGACTTGTGATTAGCCCACTGCATTTAGAATCCTACTGGGTCTAACTTACTGTACATCGCTAATAAGAAAAACCATAGGTCTGCATACAGCTCACTAACAGTACATAGCATATAAATGGAAATATGGGAATATACCACAATTGAACGCATCCGGCACTATATCCATTTTACTGATCAAAGAAATTAAAATATATTGTTGGCTTTGTTTTAAAGTGCAACAGTGCCAATTGGGCTACAATTGTGCAGAAATTCAGAGTTTCTGCGTGATAATGCCCCAATCGGTAGGATGGCGGTTAAATGGATTACCACCATTGTGATTATTTATTACACTGCGGTAGTGCCGGTCCAGGTGCAGTTGCACAGAATCTCTCATTGATTTGCTCCCATCTGCACAATAACCCCATTGTGTCCCCTTCTATATGCAAACATAGGTGATTCTCACAAAAATGACTAGTCAGAGGGTTAAATTTCAAAAAGTGCCAATGTTATGAAACACACTAATCCCACATGGGCGCTAAAAAACACAAAGGAAGAGGTCATTCCCATATAATGATCAAGTGTACATGTATTAAATGAACAGGTTGGTGAGCCGGTGCAGTTGCCTTACGGAAAAAAATGCAGACCGGGAATCTTCTAAGTCAGTACCAAACTATTTAATGGCACATCACAGCAGAAAATCCACTCTGCCAGGGGGTCTCCTACTACCTCTTCCTCTACATGTATTAAATGAAAAAAAGCATAGCTTCCATAAACAAAATAAAATGCGTTTACAAGACAAATGAGTGCAATTTGTGTAATGGAGTAAGCAACATCTAACTGCCTCGCCACCTCATGGTCAGCACCCCTGTAATGATGTCACCACTACGCATCTGTGCTCAATGCATTTTGTGCTTTCTTGTCATTCCCTTTAGTAGTTAGCAGCTGCATCCACAGTCTTCCCATTGTAACTCCTGTCACAAAAACATGTTTCTACATCACCTACAGTATAATAGTCTCTTGGTTTGAGTCATCTGAGTGTATGGGGATGTCAACTGATATCATGCAACACCGTACTGCAATCTCTGCTGTTACAGTACAATACTTAATTTTTTTATATTGTACAGTACCAAAGACAATATATTTGGAAACTGAGTCCTTACTCGAAGATGCCTAGATTTAAAGGGAGTAGAACTAAAGTTTCAAAGAAAATCAACAAACCAGTTTATTTTCTGTACCAGTCTATTTCAAGAAGTCATCAATTGACCTGACAAAAGTTTGTATTACACGTGAAAAAATATATATATATTTACATCATAATATTTATGAACTCACTGTTGAGGCAATATGTTTTACCCATTGTTCAATGGCATCAAAAACAGATATGAAATATACTTATTTCTTTGTGAAATACAACGACTGTTCCAGTTTTCAACCCCTAAACAAGCAATCATCACAACATACAGTAAATACTTAGCTTAGCGGAAAAGGTTATGTAAACAGCTCAACGGTCATACAAATGAATAATATATTTACGTTTCTAATATTGAATGTTGAATAATTCTTCTAGAAACAGTAACAGTATTGTTTCCTCCTCATTTATGAACATCACTTTTTTGTGATGTGAAATCATTAATAATGTTAAGTCACCATAGATATGTTAAACATGAAAATGGATATAAACGTATAAATCTATGCAACATACTGTAACACTATAGTTCAATTATAACTTTGTAATCTTTTTTCTCATTTGAAATGTATAGGGATATATTTGCTGAATGGGTCTGTTAGCAGCTGGAAGCAATCACTTTATGTCCCATATAAGACCACAGGAGTCTTCTCAAAGGGCGTCAGCTGTTTCAGATGCTCTGTTTCAATTCCCCAAAACATATATTACCTCTAACTGTCCATGAAATATCTGTAAATTGAATGCATAACCTCTGTTCAGTTAATGTAACCATGCATTGTCACCATAACTGTGCCCAGGACAGACTTGAAAACGAGAGGTACTGCTCAATGCATTACTTTCTGGTAAAACATTTTATAAAGAAATGAAAATAATAAAGGTACAGTATGTTAACACCTTCTCTCCTAGCCCCCCAAAATATACTAATATTGAAATAGAATATAAGCCAAAAAACAGTGAGTATATATATATATATATATATATATAAGTGACAGAAATTATAGACAGCGCCCTTCACACACTACACCTAAATTGCTGCAGCCCTGATAGATGTGGCAAGAAATTGCACCAGGCAAATATGCCCAATAAACAGTGGTGTGAAAATAACTAAATGTATTCTGGCAGGAAAAACTAAAAGTGACTATTAGATAAAAACACAAAAGCAAAAAAGAAGTGTGCATAACATATAAAAATAAAAATAAAAAAAAAGCAATAAAAAGGTATTGCCAATTGATGTGGGTAAAAATGACACTGAGTGTCACTGGGACTTAACTTTCAGAAAGTCGCCGATTGGTGACGAAACGCGTCAGGGATACTGAGGAGCGCGATTACGTCACGAAGACGCTGCGCACGCGCACAAGGCCATACCAAGCGCGGGAAGAATACAGCGGCCATTCGGAGTGGAGGGCTGAATTTGAGCAGCCAACAGACGGTGTAACGGCGTCCTTATCCGGTTGGCAGTGATCTTGATCAGCTATCTGGAAGTGATTTCGTCCAGCAGTACCGGATGGTGATGATATAATACACAAACTGCCTTTTAAAACTTTTTATCTTGTGAGTGCGATTCCCCCCCCCCCCTCCATCCCTTCCCTAATTTTATAATAAATCACGCAGTATTATGCTATGGGGAGTGCGCTCTCTCTCTTTTTCTGTTTGTAGATATCCGTGGAGGTGGTTTATCCCTTGTGAGAGCAGCAGAAGATCCCTTTGCACACATCCTATATATATATATCAATTGTGCACAAGTGTTTGTGCACCAAAATATTTCTTCTAAAACATATATTATTCTTTTTACTAACATTACCTGCTCAAAAGTATTTATTCTAATGACATCAGCAAAGCAACAAGGACCTACCACTGCAACTCAAGTTGGGTTTACCCCACTACCCAAGACCAGTTATTTTGCCAGTACTGGTTGATCCCTTGTTTCTGTCTTATCTTCTGGCTTCAAGATACTGCAAATTAAAGGCTGAACTTGCTCTACTAAAGTTGAGGGAAATCTCATTTCTACCCCCTCAAGTTTTCCCGTGCTATTCTTAGATTTGAATTGTACTGTATTAGGCATAAACTTCCATACTGTACATGTGTGGATTCTAAAGTGAAAAAGGAACTTTTACGTTAGCACATTTCTACATAAAGCATTAGCCTCAGTTTTTGCCAACTTTGAAGTGGTAATGCGAATGTAAAAGAATAAACGTTCTTCAGCATATCAAATGTTTAGGATTTTAGTAGTATCATTTTCATCTGAAGAACAAAGCCTGCTCTAAAATAACAAGTGCTTTTGTACAGCTTCTGTATCTGGTAAGATTTTATATTTTGTGATCATGGCTATTGCAACACATGTATGAACAGACAAGCTTTGAAATGATTATTAACACTGCGACTGATGGCATGCAGCAAAACATAGTTTCTTTGCTGTGAAGTAAAATTAAAGATCTGTCCATTGTATTAAATATGTACAGGCAGCAAGTAGAATGATAACATGGCTTTCCTTTCAATTGTCTATTAGATTTTGTAAAGGCTTTTGAAACGGTTCCACACAAGTGGTTGGTGTACAAAATAAAGCAAATTGGACCTGGATTGAAAACTGGTTGAAGGATAGACAACACAGGGTTGTCATAAATGGAACTTTTTCAGGTTGGGCTAGGGTCGTGAGTGGAGTACCTCAGGGATCGGTACTGGGACCCCTGCTTTTTAACATGTTTATTAATGACCTTGAGGTTGGCATTGAGAGAAAAGTCTCCATCTTTGCTGATGATACTAAATTGTGAAAGGTAGTAGAATCAGAGCAGGATGTAATTTCTCTCCAGAAGGACTTGTAGAGACTGGAAACTTGGGCAGGTAAATGGCAGATGAGTTTTAAAACAGATAAATGTAAGGTTATGCATTTGGGATGCAAGAATAAACAGTCGACTTACAAATTAAATGAGGATAAATTGGAGAAATCCTTGATGGAGAAGGGTTTAGGAGTGCTTGTAGACAGCAGGTTTAGGAATATTGCCCAAAGTCATGCAGGTGCTGCAAAGGCAAACAAGACATTGTCTGGCATTAAACTGGCAATGGCTGGAAGGGAAGTAAACATAATAATGCACCTTTATAAAGCATTAGTAAGACCACACCTTGAATTTTGAGTACAATTTTGGGCACCACTCCTTAGAAAATACATTATGGAACTAGAGAGAGTGCAGAGAAGAGTCTCCAAATGAATAAGGGGGATGGACAATCTAAGTTCTGAGAAGAGGCTAGCTACTTTAGATTTATTTACATTAGAAAAGAGGTGTCTAAGAGGGGATATGATATCGCTATACAAATATATTCGTGAACAGTACAAGGAGCTTTCAAAAGAACTATTTCTCCCAAGGACAATACAATGGACTCAGTGACAACCCTTTAGGTTGGAGGAAAGGAGATTTCATCAGCAACAAGAAAAGGGTTCTTTACAGTAAGGGCAGTTACAGTGTTGAATTCGTTACCCATGGAGACTGTGATGGCAGATACAATAGATTTGTTCAAAAAAAGGTGGCCTATCATTTTAGAAAAGAAAGGCATACAGGGATATACCAAATAAGTATACATGGGAAGGATGTTGGTCCAGGGATAAATCTGATTGCCAATTCTTGGAGTCAGGAAAGAATTTATTTTTCCCCTTATGTGATATCATTGGATGACATGTCACTGGGGTTTTTTTGTTTGCCTTCCTCTGGATCAATAATTAAGTGTAGATATAGGATAAAGCATCTGTTGTCTAAATGTAGCATAGGTTGAACTTGATGTCTGCATGTCTTTTTTCAACCTGATCTACTATGTAACTATGTAACAATCGTGAGATTTATAGCATTTACATGACTGTGATATTAGCGACTCAACCATTTAGACTACTTTTGAGTATACTAAAGTAGCAGCCCATCATCTTGGGGGAGTTTACACAAATCATTGGGTACAATAGCGTTTGCCACATCTGTGGGAAAATGACTTCAACTCCCTGTGCCTCGGGCACCAAAATTAGATTATAAGCTCTACTGGGCAGGGACTAATCGTGACTGCAAAATTCTATGTGCAGCACTGTGTATACTGCCATCTCTTTATTGGGGGGGGGACTATTAATATAACTGTTGACACATGCATCTGCTTTGAAGATCACCAAAAATACAAATATTGCTGTAACAAGGTAACCAATTACTTTGAAAATGATATAAATCAAGCCGCTTCACAGCATGGAGTACAGTATTACAGCAAGTATTGTCTGCAAAGGAAGCCAATCAAAACAGAAAATGAATGCTGGGTAGCTACTTTATCAGCATAGCAATGCACATAATATCACAAGTACTTTCTGTATCATAAGATTTTCACAGTCCTTTTCAATCTATTTTTTAGCAGCCATCCTATTTAAATTATACTCAAACTAATGTATGAGTATAAAGTACAATGCTAATAATGTGATAGTGAACATGTCAGTAGGTCGTATGCACTTACTCCATCCGAAAATTGACCAAACGCAAGTGTTCCCTTCATGATAAGTAATTTTGTAGAAAGCCATTATGTTAGTGGAGTATTGTAGCTGTAGAGAAGATTGCTAACCGCTATTATAATGATCTTATTTTTTTTTGCAATCCAGACATTTCTAGGCTGACACTCGGCAGCAACCAACAATATGTACAAAGCCTGTCAACCCAAAACTAAGACCAAATATAAGGGCCAAGATTCACTACAGTACTAAGCCTTAGAAAATCCTTAAACCACATTTCGGTTAATTGGCCTTTGGATGAGCTAATATTTAGCAATGTCACATAGATATAGGTCAAAATGCAGACTCTAAAGTATCAAAGACGGAAATAAACTTGATTTGGGTAGAGCCTTGTTCAAATTATATTTTTTTACCTATGGTCAACTATGAATCTTTTTCCCCAGATCATTATGTACTTTACTAGCATTATGAACTATTATCAATTAGGATAACAAGGGGAATGTTACACCAACCTCACCCGTAGACAGTAATTTGTTCTCTGTGAGGTTTTATACATTTATTTATAAAATGTTTTGTGTTATAAAATACAGTGAGAGTTACCTCTCGTTTTCAAGTATGTCCTGGGCATAGAGTTAAGATGACAAATAAATGGTTACAAATACATAGTTACATTAAGTATCAGGATTATACATTATATACAAGACATTGCATGCACAGTTAAAGATAATATATATTTTAGGCGATCGCAGCTGAGCGTGTGTGCACGCGCACGAGCACCGCGTGAGCGGGAACTTATATAGATATATGTATATAAGTCCCCTTCGCGTGCGCCGCCCGATCAGCGTTAGGAGGGTCTTAGCCTAAGAGATAATAGGGGGAAAGCCAGGTTGGAGACCTGTGAATGTGCTCACAAGTGATATGTCTATTTGCGTTACCTTTGATACAAATATCTTAGGGGCATATAAGTGGATCACTATTGGAACAAAATACCTTGGCACGCTGTGTTTAGAGATGATGATTCCAAATGACTCAACAATAATTTAAAGGTAAAAAGGGAAATGACAAACAACCTTCATTGTGTAACATGTTTATTTTACATATCAAGCAATACCAAGCTTACATGACCGAATCCATTACACTGATGAGCTCTTAAGGCCTTGTTTATAGTGAAAAACGTGTTAAGCGGCACCGTGCGGCGCCAAAACAAGTAGCATAGATATGAAAGTGCTCATACCGATGGCGACGGTCGCAGCGCGCCGTACTGCAAAGCGGACGGCTGGGGACGAGACATCCAAATGTGTTTCTCTCTGGCAACGGCCGTGTCATGTGAGCGGTTTAGCCAATGAGGGCGAACTGCTCACGGCCACGCCTCCGCCATGCCTCCAAGCCTCCTCTGCCCTGTCTCCCTGGTATAATCAAGATGCTGTTAGCCGGCAGCGCTGGGTGATGTCATAGAATAGTGCTGCCGCCCTGCTGCTCTTGGTATAATCTCAGCCTAAGAGGTGTATAGCATAGGGCAAAGCAGTAACTACTGCAACGCATATCAGCCCTATTTGGCAACAAAGAGGTCCATTTTCCATTCAGTATATTCTTGTGAAAGGACTTGGTCTTCTGAATTCTAATCAATGTACAAATGAACATTTCAAATTGGGATTAACTTTTTCCCACCTAGGATTTTAAATCCCTCAAGCTAAGTAAGATGATTTAAAACACATCTATTAGTGATGATATCCCATATCCCTCACTTTGTTGAGCTCTACATTATTCTGCACTTGTGCAAAAATCACCTTCCATCTCACTTTGACAAACCAATAAATCCAACCTGGTACATCTAGATTGAATTTCAAATTCACTCCTGTTGTGTCTCTTATACTTAGCATCATTTAACTTGCACAAATCCAGTCGATTGCCCAATAAATTGTTAACAACAGTGGAATAATTAAACATTTCACCTACAGAAAACAATGTATTGATCAAGGTTTGGTCATATAAGAAAACAAAAATGGAGTTTTCTGATTTTGCAATAGCCTTTGGCTGTGGGATAATATTTTTTAGAAAGAGTAAATTGTAGTAGGAATAATCTCTCTCAGCAACAACCCAAGTGAGATACCCGTCCTTTACTCTAAGCAAGATATACTAGATCATTTATTTGTACTTCATTTAGAATGCAGCGTCTGCAGTACAACCTCTTTATACCGTACCTGTATACTTCTACTGCCCTGAAAATATTAAAATATGCTGGGTGCACATTGATTGCAGTCTTGCTGCTGCAAAAATTGAACCAAAAATAGCAGAAATTGAATGGCACACCCCCCTCTCATTATCTCTTCATGACCCCCCACAGGACAGCCACAAAAATAAAAATAAATGATTATTTCATGCATTTTTACCAAAATGTTCTACATTAAGACTGGTGTGCTATTCGATTTTTGCTATTTTCTGTTGTACATGAACATACAGTACATCAATTTTGAAGTACCATCAATCTCAAATGACAAATGATTGTGACTGAAGCAAAGATAGCACAAGGAGCTTGCTCTGAAATTTATGCCATATTTGTTTACTAGCTAATTATTTCACTGCTCATCCATTCAGTAATCCGAGTTATGAGATGTGTAATATCCCATATAATCCGGGCTGGTTTAACTACTAGGCAAACAAGTTGGCCGCCGGGAATGGCATAATTTGGGGTGCGGTTAAATTTGCCCATTGCAGGGTTTCCCAGCCGGGGCCAAAAGTTGTCCCCATTCTCCCAGAGCAGGAAGAAAGCAGGGTCGAAGCTAAGGGGCTGGATATTTCTACGATCCTGATTGGCTGCTGCTAGATAATGCAGCCAATCAGGAGGAGGTATCAGGAGCCTGGGGATGGGTCAAAGTACAGGAGAAAGCAGAATGGATAAGAGAAGGGTGAGGCTTGGTGTCTGTCCATCTGTCTTGTATGTATTTGGTGTGTGCTCTGTGGCTGTCCTGTGGGAGGTCGTGGAGACAGACGGAGTGGGGTGAGTGAGGGAGAGAGAATGTGAGAGAGCAGGGTGGATGAGGGAGAGAGAATTAGAGGGAGTGGTGGTGGTGAAGGAGAGCAAACGGGAGGGGTCGTGAGAAAGAGACTGAGAGTGAGGAGGTGAAGGGAAGCAAATGGAGAGGGGGTGAGGGAGGGAGAGAGAATGCGGGAGTTGAAGATAATGGAGGAGAGGGAAAGAGAATGGAGAGAGGAAGAGAGAGAATGGAAAAGGGAGAGAATGGGGAGGGTGGGGGAGAGAAAAAGGGGGAGAGAGGAAGGAGTGTGTATGAAGGAGAGAGAATGAGAGGCAGGGGGTGAGGAAGAGAGAATGAGATGGGGTGAGGCAGAGAGAATGAGAGAGAAGTGAGGGGGAGAATGAAAGGGGGGAGGAGGTCACGGGAGAGAATGAGTGGGAGAGGAGTGAGGGAGAGGAGTGAAGGAGAGAGAATGAAAGTAGGAGAGAGAATGGGGAGGGGCTGAGGGAGAGAGAATTGTGAAAGAGAATGGGGAATGGGAGGTAATGGAGGAGAGGAAAATAGAATGGGGAAGAGAGAGAGGGAGAGAGAGAGAGAGGAGAGAATGTGGGAGGGAGAGAGAATGGGGGAAGGGTAGGGGAGAGAGCAAAAGGGGGAGAGAAGGGGGAGTGTGTATGAGGGAGAAAGGGGGGAGTGTGTTTGGGGAAGAGAGGGGAGAGTGTCGGGGGCGGAGCAAGTTCCACAACCGATAAGATTCATAAATACTGTTAAAAATTACAGGATTGTTTTGCCTTGGTGCTATAAATCGGGAGGGGGGGGGGAATTGGTGGAACTTGGCTATGTGTAACAAAGTGCACTATATATATACAGTATATGTCACTCATACATATCTAAAGTTTCATATGCAGAAAGATAGAAAAAAACAATTAGGTATCAAATTTAAAAAATTCAGTTGACGTGGCATCCTGGCAGATAGATTTCTTTTTCTCCTAAGGTTAATTGTGGGAGGGAGAGGAGGGGAACAGGGCACAGGGACACAGGGGTGAAGGTTCACCAAGGGCACCTAGTACCCTTGCACCTTTCCTGCATATAACAGGTTTACTAAAGTGTGTGTCATATCTTGCTATTACTTTGTAAATAAGGTAGTACAGTGGGTTTTTTTTTACTTACTACTATTTTTTCTCCATCTGGCGGTAAGCAGAGAAAAGGGTGACTTTTCCACTTAAATCCGACGCGGATTCCTTTTACCTGTGGATTTCCGTGGATTAGTTTTAAAAAGACAGGTTCGTGTTTTTTCTTTTTTCTTTCTGTCGGATTTTGAATCCGAACCTGCATACTGAATCCGAATCAGACAAACTGAGTTATAACATTGGGGGTCGGGGGGCAGATGGACACAAGTATATAAATACAGTAGTGTTAAATCCGGCGTCGGTTTCGATATAAACACGTTCCGTGGACCAGATTTACATTAAATCTGACATGGGATTCTCTACAATCAGAAAATGTTAGCTCCATGGTCGGAGACACCGAGCAGGTTAAAGTTGCTGAAATCTGTCTTCAGATTTCAAACTGTGAATTGGATTTGGTCTGAAAAGCCCCGGAAAGTCCGCGTCTCAGATTCATGACCGGTTTGCCTATCTCTAATGGTAATCTAAAACCACAGGTGCGCCGACGAGTATTCTAAAACTTGCTTGGAAAATCTGGGACAATCACCAACAAGACCTGGGTACATGCTGCAATATTTCAGTGACATTTCTCCAGACAGACTAATGGCCCAACGGATTAA
This sequence comes from Ascaphus truei, assembly GCF_040206685.1. NCBI lineage: Eukaryota > Metazoa > Chordata > Amphibia > Anura > Ascaphidae > Ascaphus > Ascaphus truei. Next base: position 95,072,263 of record NC_134489.1, read on the forward strand.
TTCAGTTTGAATGGGACTGCCAGGGACCCCCGCTGTGTTAATCCGATGGGCCATTAGTCTGTCTGCAGAAATGTTACTGAAATGTTGCAGCATGTACCCAGCACGTACCTGGGTCTTGTTGGTGATAGCCCCAGATTTTCCAAGGCAAGTTTTAGAATACTCGTCAGCGCACCTGTACCTACGGGTTACTGTAATAAATGGTATTGACCTTCTATTCCAAACAAAAACATAATGATCCTGTAACCATTTATGCACAGGCATAAATTAAACAACACATAAGGATGTTGGTATATTTTATTTCTTTAAGTGAAATCTTATTCAGTATTTCTTTCACTGAACTTTTCCCTGGTTGGAAAAAAAAAAATCTGAATATGTAATTATTATTTCTCAGCAAACCGGATTTTAAGTTTATGGGTCCAGTCCAATTTTCAAGTAAATACATCCCAGAGTGAAGGATTTTGTTTGCTTCAACTTGCCCACCATTAATCTCCTGGCATAGCTAGAGGTGAGTGAAGGACAGTATCAGTAAAATAACCCCCACAGTCCCTGCAGTAAGGCTACAAGAGAGCTGAGAACGGGAAACTTCAGCAGAACTTTTACCTCCAACAGTATATCCCTTTTTTAATTCTCCATATACGAGTTTCTCTCCTATCCCATCTACGCAATGTTTTCACTTGAAGTTGCTTCTCTTTGACACAGACCATAGTGTGAGTAGGGTCCCCAGGGATATGCTTTAGAGTCATAAATATCTTCTTTGTGTCCTACAGTAATGACTTAAAATGTTTGCAGTCAGTTTGTACTTTAAAGTCACTAACTTTCAAAACAAAATGCTTTCATGCTTGATATATTCCTTCGCAGACTGTTACTCTTCCCCTACTCTATTGTTCTTGAGGTCTTGGTGTCTTTTCTCTAGAGAATCGCTTCTTCGTTTTTGCTAGAAATAAAACCTTAGTTCATGGAGAAAGTCTGGTCTCACAAATCCTGACCTGGCAATAAGCCAGGTTGGGAATAAAAAATCAAATCAATTAACACAAACTACATAGTACCTTATAAAGTAAGTTAATTACATAACACCTTACCACGTGGTTTTAATCAAAGCGATATTTTCAAACGAAGAGTAAATTCTCTTATGCTTCAAATTGTTTGAGTCATCTAAATTTAATTTTTCTACTCGAAAAATAAGATGTTTTTCTCTTGGGAAATAATCCCGTGCTGGAGATGTAATTATATGTATATCTGCAAAGTCTAAATAACTCCTATATATTAATACCTGAAAAAACAATATCCGGCTGGAAAAGTTAAATTCCCAGTCCACAAGCTGTGTTTCCACATAAAGTGCCTCCAAAGAGAATATAATAATAATAATAATAATAATACAGTAATAATAATAATAATAACAACTTTATATGTGCATTTCTCCCAATGGGACTCAAAGCGCTTGACAGTCACAAAAAGGGATAAAGAAGAAAACATTTATAAAAGAGACCAAACACAAGGAAAGATACAATACAGGATGGGACGGTACTGTAGCTATTAAATGCTGGACAGGTTGTGGTTCATTAATTAAATGCCTGGGTAAGCAGGTAGGTATTGATCCTGTTTTTATAGATTACCAGACAGGGGGCCCCTCGCACTGCACGAGGCAGATGGTTCCAAAGAGTGGGAGCAGCGTGGTTAAAAACTCGGGCCCCATATATCTGTAGTTCAACATTCAATCCAGCGGTGTAACCCCACGGCTACTAAAAGGGGATGTGTGAATATTTCACTGATAACTGCACATTTTGGCACATGATTAATGACTAATTGGAAATCTCAATTAAAGAAATTAAATCTTGGGCATTTGGAGATTTTGCTGATATATATATATACGATTTCATATGCTGTTCAACAGCGCACTACAGTATATTCCAAAAATAAGTAACCCCCGGATGAAGCACCATTTGGGGAGCAAAACAGGTTAGGAAGCCCTATGGGGGTTTCCTATATTGCTGATCGGTCTGTACGCATTTACTTATTTAATAAAAAAACATTTAAATTATCCAACTCATTGATCAGTGGTGGTCAACACCAGCGCTCAAGGGCCACCAACAAGTCAGATTTTCAGGATATCCCTCCTTCAGCACAGGCTGCTCAATCAGTTGCTGAATCAGACTGGGCTACTGATTGAGCCACCTGTGCTGAAGCAGAGATATTCTGAAAACCTCATGTGCTGGTGGCCCTTGAAGACTCGAGTTGCCCACCCCTGACTTAAATGCTTATACGATTTTTTTAAATTCTCCTAACTAAGCCCTTTCATGACTGATGAAATTATGTTCGATAAGATATGTAAACGTATAGTACAGCAGGTAACAAAAATACATGTAAAGTTGCAAACTGGCAAACAGCAGGACAGAATTAAAATAAGCAGAGTTGACAGTTGCATGCAAATGTTTGGTAAATATCATTACCTTATTCCTCACTGCTGACACTTAATGCCTACACGGAAGAGTAGAATATGCATCAGGGAGGAAAGGAAGTGCATTTGCTGTGCAAATTTGAATTATGCTTTGACAAGCTTGTGAAGTTGAAGAAAAGTTTACTTACGCAATACGGAACTTTTATTCAATATGGAGCACTTTCGTGCTGTCCATTTCAGGACCCTTGTGTCTCTGGACAATGTACACCTTAATTAAAAAAAATTCCCAGGATGTAGCGTAGTGACCAATTACAGGCATGGAAATGGATTTCTGTTTGAAAAATAGCTTTAACAAAAATGACTTATAGCAGTATGATGTTATCTAGACAGCCTTATGGGCCCATTCATTAAACAACAAGCTTAGCAATGCAAATTCGGGCAAAAATTGAAGATTGTGGGTAGCAATAAAAATTAGGCTTTCTCGCTGTACGCCATAAGAATTATCTATACAAAAATCTTGCTACAAAAAAAAAAAACTATTTTCACGCAGCTTTCATGACAAAGTGGTCTGTTTGGTGTTATTTATCTTTGTTTCAGTTTTCATCATAAAAAAGATGATCAAGATTAGTATGGTCTGTAGCTATCTTGCAGGGAGGGGTGTGTGTAGGTGGGAGAGATTTGTAAGGTTTCACCTGTCAAATCCTATCCGCACTCCATGGAATGCCACGTGAAGGATTCATTTTGCATGATTTTCTCATTTGTAGACTAACGTTGCATATCAAAAGGAATTTAAAATACAAAACAAAATTGCCACCTAAATAATTCTTTTTGCACAGATGTACCTACTGTACAAGTAGTCTTTAATGACCACAGTGAGATTGCTTTTCGTGCAATATTACCATCAACCAATAGAAAAAATCTGCACTTTAAAATGTCCAGTTTCTTCTATAATATAGATACTACTGTGTTAAAAAGCCTACTTGACTCTTACCGTTAAAAAAAAGTACACCATTAATAGCAAACATACATTTAATCCAAATATCGGAAAGAAATCAATAGAAAGAAAAGTACAGTGTCCAAAAAAGACCCAAATAGCCGAGCCATAAAAAAAACCATCCTTTTCATTATTAGCAGAGCAGTTAACTCCTTTTTCCTCATCTGGTACTGGGTGGCTTAGTTCCTATAGTTACTGTATGAGAGGAATAAGATTATTCAGATAATTCCCAGAGTGGTATGTTTTTGTTCATACTGAAAAGAAAAAGAAATGAACACAACGTGCAGTATGTTCATGATACTTTACAATGAAGTATTAATGATTAAGTACTGTATTTAAAACATCACAGTGTTAATTATACTAATGTAATTCTTATGCAGCTAAATTGGTATGATATCATGTAAGGCAGTGGTACTCGACTGCAGTCCTGAAGAGAAAACAAAATGTCTCATAATATGTCCAAAGCAATTAACCAGAGCGTTCAGTAATGTGAGAGGAGAAAGAGGATATATTATATACTGCACTTGATTCAGCCGTTATGCCCTTCTGTTATGTCTGCAATAGGGATGCCTGTTTGCTCTGATATTCTACTCATTACAAACTTCAGTTGATTATTACTCTCAGTTGGGTTTTGTGTTTGTTATTTACAGAGGGTATAGGGAAGTACCTCTGGTCATATGGACCTCTGGGAAAGGGCCTGAGGAAGGGGCCATTGCCCCCAAAACGTTGCCCCCTATTTTTCCCTGTTCTTCCTGTCACACCCCACCCTTTCCCCCCTCCCCTTTGTGGTTTCCATTGTCCTCTCTCCCTTTCCCTGTGTTATCTCCCTTTTCCCATCCACTGTGAGTTACTTTTTTGCCTTATTGATTTTGTACTTCTGCGTGTTGCATGATCCAAGTTGTGTACTTTTTGCTTCATTTGATATATCCATTTATTAAACTTTCTTTGGCATATCCTCTATCCAATTGTATTTCTATTCATCAGTGAGTACTGGGAACTTCCCCCTCTTTTTCCTTAGACGTTTGAGGAAATAGGGTCATCCTTGTCCCCCTGAGCACCCTGCATATTATCATTCTGACTCAATTTGAGTGCTGTGTATCCCTGCTCTTTTTATAATAAGGAAAGCTATCAAATATTGTTATTTTGCATACACAACTGACACTTTCAAAAGGCTGCTAAATAAGTAGCAGTTAAAGCTAATTTAAAGCTTTTCCAACTCGTCAACTGAGACTTCCATTTTTCTACTGATCAAAAGGCTGAAAAATCTACATACAGTAGTTGCAATTTTCAGTTGTCCTTTCTACGATTAATGTAGAAAAAAGCTCCATAATATCAATGAAGATGTTATGCTTTTTCAGACATCTATTGATGCCGTTTTGACTCTTACGGCACATGTTGCACTCATCAGAAAGAAGAAGCAAAATGAGTAGTTATTATTAATATGGCATAACTTATGGGGGAAAGCAAAAAGTGAATGTCTCACACTTCTAAAATAAAAGTACCATTATCTTTTATGTCACCCTCCAAGTTTCAAATGTGCCAGTGTGGGAGGCTCAGATTTAGCAGGCAGGTAATTCCTGACTTACAGGCTTTCACATTTGTTTATGGAAAAATTAATGGCCAGAGTAACAGTGAGTCTCCCATTTCGAAAAGAAGTGATTTAACCTAGTTTTACATACGCAGAATACAAGTATATGGAGTGGGAGTACAAGCAATCTAATTCAGCCAGGTGGACTCAGAAAGCCCAACTCCAGACAGAGAATATATACTGTACATACAGTATACAGTAGCATATGTAATTGGCTGGGATGATGTGGAGGTTTAATTGTCATCATTTAGGAATGATTGCATTACTCAATAGTGACAGGGAATTGTGTACTTTTGATTGAAACATTACGAGACTTAAATCTGTTTGCAAATCAGACAGTGTATTTATCTGCTTAGCTTTTTTCTCTGATATTATCAGTACAAAGAAATTATTTATATAATCAGCAGTAAGGATGCAGTATAATCATGGCTAATATAACAGCTTTCATCTAGTGCAAAGGTGGGCACCTCAAGGGCCCCCAACAGGTCTTTTCAGGATATCCCTGGTTCAGCACAGTTGTCTACAACTGAGCCACTGATTGAGCCACCTGTGCTGAAGCAGTGATATGCATAAACCCTGATCTGTCAGTGGCCCTTGAGGACTGGAGTTGGCCAGTCGAAGACTGAGCCACCTGTACTGAAGCAGGGATATCCTGAAAACCTGACCTGTTGGTGGCCCTTGAAGACTGGAGTTTCCCACCTCTGATCTAGTGTCACAACCACAGCATGAAACTAATTCCATATTCAATTAAAGGAGCCGTCCCAGATAGTGAGCAAACAAATTATCATTTTAAACAACTTCTGAAAGTAACCGGCTTTCGTGACAAGACTCAATCAACATTAAGTAATGATGTACTTGTGTCATGAAGAAAATTAGTAAATTTCACCTGCCGGTAGCCACTGCACACGGCTAGCAGGGTTCATGTAATGGTGGAGTTTCCAAGCTCCCGCGCCCTGCGCGCCAATAAGAAGCTGTGACCTCATCAGGTTCGGCTTCCAATTGGGGTGCATGACGCGGGAGCTTTAAACTTGAATTCACAGCTAGCCCAGTTGCAGCTGCTACCAGCATCCTATACTGAGGTCTGTATCTCTGGAAGCAAAAAAACATTGCCCCTTGGATGTCTCCTGTAACATAGACAGGGCCTCGTTCTCAAAGTATTGTTACTGCGGGAATGATTATCATGGTCAAAAATGGGCTTCTCAGAGAGGATGCAGATGCAACTATTTTATGAATAAACGCATAGCAATTAAGAAAGGCTTACTTAACAGAAATCTTAAAATTGCTGATCCTTCAGCACCATGAACAGATATCACTTATCCTTATGCCACACATAAAATGTCATGTTATGTTGAGAAATGCAAAACATAAGATTTGAAGTGTGGTTGTTCTGTTTTCTACCCACAAGTAAGTTGTTTAAGGAACAACTGTCTAAGAAAACATCCCTTTGTCAGCCTCACAGTGACGGATCCCTGAAAAAAAGTAAGAAGAGTGCATGTTTCTCACTCAAACCTGTTCAACCAACCCTGAATGATGGAAGATATTGTAATCTCGTGTCAGGGAAACACAATCTTACCTGCCTACTACCCAAGCCTCAATAATAACCTATAGGTCAGTCTTTCTGGCAGAAGAGTTTGATTTGTTTTTGTCATTGAGAAATGTAGACATCTGCAATTATAAATAATGACAAATTCCCCATACGTTTTGCTATTTTAGTCTTAATATAGACTTTACTTTGAATTGCTTCATACTCAGTATTGCTTCATAACATAGCCTAATTGTTTCAGTTACCTTACACAGAAAATGTAAAAGAAATGGTGCAATTTATACAGTCCTCCACCTTGTCTAGATTAATGTTTTTCCAGCCCACACAATAATAAAGCAGTCACTGGTCTATTACATTTTACCTTGGACATGTTCTGAGGCAGCTGCAGATTATAAACGCCAGGAGAAAATGTGTTACTTCAAAATAGCAATCATGTTGTAATTTACATTCATTTATGTGTGAATACTGCAGCCTGTTCCCTGTCATAGTCAGAAACTTAAAAACAATATACCAGCACATAATGAGTTAATATTTTTTACACAAAGATGTTAGAAACTGTTATTTCATTGCAACCGATTCCAATTGAAACCACCTCAGAGACTTAACTGGCCTTGCCTCGAGCATTACAGGCAGATGTCTTATGTTGTCTATGAAAGTTAATCTTCATCACCTTAAAGGCCAACTGAACTTTTCCTAGTGATTTGCAGTATGTAAAATAGAGGTTCTTTTAATAAGCATTTGCTGAGGGATAAACTGTCGTCTTGACATATATTACTTGGCACATATTTTCACAGTCTAAAATTATCGGATAGGATTTCCACAGAGTGACATTACCCACCAGGCACTAAGCTCACAAATACAAACCAGCGATATAAAGACATTTTTCTCGTGAAAGCGAGATTGTTTCCCTGTACAACATACTGCAAGACAAGGAGCTTCAAGCTGCACTGCTTATCTGTGACCTTAAAATTAACTTATGATTTTGTTTGGGCTTAAAGGATACTTGAGATGCAATCATTGAATAATTTTCCAAGTTTCCTAAACAATTAGTAAAATGTATAGTGTTCAGTTTTTTGCTAAGGAATACTTTAAAACTGCTTAAAGGGTAATTTACCATACAACTGTAACAATGCTAACTGTAGTCCAGGACACAGACCCACCGGGCACAGGTAAGGAGTATAGCACCGAGCCTTGACCTTGGATCTGGTGCCTAGACAAGCAAGAATAGTTAGGACCGGTTCCGAGGTCGTGGGCAGGCAAGTGTAGTCGGGTCGGGTACCACAGTCATGGGCAGGTAGCAGGCAAGAGCAGTCGGGTCAAGGTCTGAGGTGGTGGGCAGGTGGCCGTCTGATTAAAGGAGCAAGATACAAGCACAAGGTCAGACACGGGAAGTCAGTCAAAAGGTTCTCCAGCTGCACACCCAGTACTGAGATACTTTGCACTGGCAAAGGACTGGTGATCATTTATAGGCCTAGACAAGGTGCAGACAATCATCCGTTTTAAGAGGAGGCTAACTTCCTGTTTTGTTAGCTATCTTTGTAGAAGAGAACATTTCACAACAGGCAGAAGGACATTTGCACCATGGTCCTGGTGTATTTTCAGGGTAGCGCAAATGTGCCAATCATTGTGTTTGAGAATCCTCATAACAACTACAATCTCAGCAATGATATCTGTTAATTGCTGAGCAATACTCACTCTTGAAATTAATCTGGGAATTAATTATAACATATATAACTATTCACACATACATACATACATATAACCAATCCAACCAGAAACACAAACTAATAGTATTCAGAAGATGCCCTATTTTACAACTATTGACATTTTGAAAACAGTGCAAAGGCCTACAAAGGACCTATAATTTACTATATTAGAGCATTTCCCACTTAGGCAGTTACAGTATATGGCAATAGCCATTTCAAATACATGAATTAGAGATGAGCGAGTTCAGATTCTTGGAATCCTAACCACCCCGGTCGCATTAATTCGAGCTGTAGTGAGGATCCAATGCCTGAGCCGGAACCAAATCTGAGGCACAACCTTATTTTCAGTTCGGGCTCAGAAGAGAACCTGATGATACAGCCTATGCCTGTATGATTGTGACTTGTGTGTACGTAAACATGTAGCTATCATTATGTGTGGGCCCATTCTCTTAATATTGTGCTCCCTCTGAAAAACATGGCAATACAGTATATAGAGGGGCACAGCAGCCTATGGCACTGCAACCATTTCCATCCCATCGTTGCCATCTTGACGATGTATTTTTCATTTTTTACCACTCATTGCTCAAGCCTGAGGTTGAATGGGTTGCATCTCTTTAAGTCCCTGTAATTTGAAGCATACAGGACAGCAGTGCCACCCAAGTACAATACGCCATGCAGGGCAACAGTACCTCATGAGGTCCTCTGTATCTGAGCCACTACAGAAGCAGCCTACTCACATCACCTTGCAAAATGGGGATGTCACATGAGCCGGCAATTTCTGGTTCAGAAACTGGTTCTCGCAACTTTTCCCTTTGGACAGATTCAGAACTTTCCAGCAGGGGACCTTGTCCGTTGGTTTTGGAGGCTGCGTCATGTTTTGTTAATCTTTTATACTGTAATTCCATAGCTGCCAGAGGGGCATTGCATCACCATTATCTTCAGCGATCCTTGTCGGTCCAGTGTTGAATGAAGCCTCCGCAAAGTTTTTCGAAGTACATTGATTACAAGTCTCTCTTCTCCACATTGCTTTAATAAATGTACCCTCCTGACTTACTTGTTGCCATCTTAGTCTTTTGATACCTGTTGGATTCCAGTTGAGCATCACCTTTGTCCAACGATGGTAATTTCTTGTTGCAATATGTCTGGCCCACTGCCATTTTCATTTTGTCACTCTTGTGATGATCTCACTGACTTTTGTGTGCTTCCTTACACATTTATTCATTTTCCTGTCTCTTCGAGTAATACCCAGCATACATCTCTACACTTTGCTCTGTCTGAAGCTTTCAATTATCTTCAGATTTAGGATCCAATTTTCAAATTGATATGTGAGCCCAGGCAGAATTCACTGGTTAAACACATTCTTCATAAGGCACACGCATTGCCTTGCGTGTACTGACTGATATGTGTGATTGATTTCAAGTGCTGGTTGTTTAAAGTGTGTGCAGTTAGAACCAGAAGGAAAGGGAAGTACTGAGTATACTAGCAGGGTTGGTGGTAGTTTTTTGGGAGTGTGCAGTGGGTGAATCTATTTTTAAAGTGTGCTGTAATTTGAAGCCTGTAACTTTTTTTTCCTTTTATCCTGCCTGAGGCAGAGTGGGTGTGGTTGGTTAATTGGCTGGCCAAACAATCCTGCAGTGGGTGGGGTTAGTTAATTGATAACCTAACACACCTGGTTGGTGTCCATATTTAAACAGAGGCTTCTAACGAATCCTGAGCTTGCGTGTACTGACTGATCTGTGTGGTTGATTTCAAGTGCTGGTTGTTTAAGTGTATGCAGTTAGAACCAGAAGCAGTTTGAACAAGGAAGCGGTTAAACAAGGTATAGTTATTGAAGTACAGTTTACTGTTAGTACTTCTAAACTTCATAGTTGCTAGAATGAGCAGGATTGTAAATGCCACTCAATGCACATCTTGCCACATGTATGTGCACTTGGAGAAGCTGTTCCAAGGAGCATACCGCTGTGAAAAGTGTGAGCGGGTGGTCTCTTTAGAGTCAGAGATTGCTGATCTGAACAGGCAACTTGCAATATTGAGGGACATTGGCAATCTTGAAAAGGAATTAGAGCTCACTGAGCAGGTCCTTGCTTCGACTAGTAGTGCAGATGGTGGCGCTGTTAGTGAGGCGCAGGTAGGTAGCTTGGTTGCTGCTAGTGAGGAGCAGGTAGGTAGCTGGGTGACAGAAGGGGAAGCAGGGGCAATAGGGAGAGGCAGGTTGTTTCTGAGCTGACACATCCCAATAGATTTCCCATGTTGAGTGAAGATATTGGGAATGTTGGGGCAGAAATGGCAAGGCTGGGGGAGACTAATTCCTCTAGCAGCCAGGGGAATAGGTCCTCCAGCACAGTGGGGACTCAGGATGCTCAGATACAAAGAAAGATTGTGGTGGTAGGGGACTCCATTATTAGGAAGGTAGATAGGGCAATCTGTTGCCTGGACCGCATGAAACGAACAGTTTATTGTCTCCCAGGTGCTCGGGTTCGGCACATTGCGGATCGGGTAGACAGATTGTTGGGGGGGGGGGGCTGGGATTGACCCGGCGGTCTTGGTACATGTTGACACCAACGACAAAGTTAGAGAAAGATGGAGGATCCTAAAAAATGATTACAGGGATCTAGGCCAAAAGCTTAAGGCAAGGACCTCCAAGGTAGTATTTTCTGAAATACTACCAGTGCCATGCGCTACCGCAGGGAGACAGTCAGAGATCAGGGAGGTTAATGCATGGCTTAGAAAGTGGTGCAGGAAGGAGGGGTTTGGGATTTTAGAGCACTGGGACTCCTTTTCTGAGAGGTGCCATCTATATTCTAGGGACGGATTGCACCTCAATGAAGAGGGATCTTCTGTGCTAGGGGGGAGAATGCTAAAAAGGTTGGAGGAGATTTTAAACTAGGATGGAGGGGGGAGGGGAATGAAACAGATAATGAACTAAATGGAATAGATGAGGATACAAGGTGGTATGGAGGTAGAATGGGGGCAAGTGCAAGTTTGACAAGCAGTGAGACACCCATAGTAAATACAGATAATACTAGAAAACTTCCAAAGACTAAACAAAGTGGGCGCAGAAAGGAAGGAGCAGATAAGATAATAGTACAGGCTGAAAAAAAACTGAAATGCATGCTTGCTAATGCAAGAAGCTTGACAGATAAAATGGGGGAGCTTGAATTAATAGCTGAAAGGGAGCAGTTTGATATCATCGGCATTACTGAAACATGGTGGGATGAAACTCATGACTGGACAGTTAATTTAGAGGGTTATTCTCTTTTTCGGAAGGATCGAACAAATAGAAGGGGAGGTGGAGTATGTTTATATGTTAAACCGGATCTAAAACTTATTATAAGGGATGATGTCTATGAAGGGAATGATGAAAATGTAGAGACTTTGTGGATAGAAATTAGCAGTGGAGGTAAAAGTATAAAGAAAATGTTTGTGGGAATATGCTATAAACCACCAAATATCTGTGAGATTGAGGAAGCTGAAATACTTTTGCAAATGGAGAAGGCATCAAAACTGGGTGATATTTGCATAATGGGGAATTTTAATTATCCAGACATAGACTGGGGCAATGAGATTAGCGCTGCAACAAAAGGGAACAGGTTTTTGGGGGTTCTTAAAGACAATTATATGACCCAAATTATTGAGGAACCAACCAGGAGAGGGGCAGTTCTGGATTTGGTCATATCAAACAATGTAGAAGTAATAACAAATATTCAAGTCCTGGAACATTTGGGTAAGAGTGATCATAACATGGTCTCGTTTGAAATAAATTATCAAAAAACAGATTACTTGGGTTCAACAAAGACCTTCAACTTTGGAAAGGCAGATTTTAATAAACTGAGGTCTAATCTAGTAGTAATACAATGGGATGATGTTTTTGCAGGGAAAAATGTAGAAGATAAATGGGCTGTCTTTAAAACATTGTTAGAAAAGCACACTTATCAGTGTATACCCTTGGTAATAAGTATAAAAGAAATAAGTCAAAACCAATGTAGCTAAATAAACAGGTAGGGGAGGAAATGGACAAGAAGAGGAAGGTGTTTAGATTCTTTAAGTCAGAAGGGACTGGAGACATTGTATCAGAATTATAAGGAATTTATCAAAAATTGCAAAAGGGCAATCAAATTAGGAAAAATGGATAATGAAAAAAGGATTGCAATAGGAAATAAGGTCAACCCTAAAAAGTTCTTTAAGTACCTTAATAACAAAAAATGAGAAAAGAAAATATAGGACCCTTTCAGTGTGAGATGGGTAGGTAGATTATTGGAGATAAGGAAAAAGCTGAGGTATTAAACAAATTATTTGCCTCTGTGTTTACCAGGGAAGAATCAAGTTCAATAGTAGTGCCGCAGGAGGAAACCACAACCTCCATATTAATGAACAATTGGTTAACTGAGGAAGAAGTTCATAAGCGACTTGAAAAATGAAAGTACTGTAAATAAGGCACCTGGCCCCGATGGCATACATCCAAGAGTTCTCAAGAAGTTAAGCTCAGTAATAGCAAAACCATTATATTTAATATTCAAGGACTCCATTTCCAAAGGCTCAGTACCACAAGATTGGCGTAAAGCAGATGTGGTGCCTATATTTAAAAAGGGAGCAAGATCACAACCGGGAAATTATAGACCTGTAAGCCTGACTTCAATAGTAGGGAAACTACTTGAAGGTTATTACGGGATAATATTCAGGAATATCTAATGGAAAACAAAATTATTAGTAATAGTCAGCCTGGATTTATGAAGCATAGATCTTGCCAAATTAACCTTATTTGTTTCTTTGAAGAGGTAAGTAGGAATTTAGACCAGGGTAATGCAGTTGATATGGTCTACTTAGATTTTGCAAAGGCTTTTGATACGGTTTCACACAAGAGGTTGGTGTACAAAATAAAGAAAGTTGGACTCAGTAATAATATATGCACCTGGATTGAAAACAGGTTAAATGACAGACCACAGGGGGTTGTCATAAATGGAACTTTTTCAGGTTGGGCTAAAGTCGTGAGTGGAGTACCTCAGGGAGGTACTGGGACCCCTGCTTTTTAACTTGTTTATTAATGACCTTGCGGTTGGGATCGAGAGCAAAGTCTCCATCGTTGCTGATGATACGAAATTGTGTGAGGTAAAAGAATCAGAGCAGGATGTAATTTCTCTTCAGAAGGACTTGGAGAGACTGGAAACGTGGGCAGGTAAATGGCAGATGAGGTTTAATACAGATAAATGTAAGGTTATGCATTTGGGATACAAGAATAAAAAGGCGATTTACAAATTAAATGGAGATATATTGGGGGAATCCTTGATGAAGAAGGCTTTAGGAGTGCTTGTAGACAGCAGGCTTAGCAATAGTGCCCAATGTCATGCAGTAGCTGCAAAGGCAAACAAGATCTTATCTTGCATCAAACGGGCAATGGATGGAAGGGAAGTAAACATAATTATGCCCCTTTACAAAGCATTAGTAAGACAACACCTTGAATATGGAGTACAATTTTGAGCACCAATCCTAAGAAAAGACATTATGGAACTAGAGAGAGTGCAGAGAAGAGCCACCAAATTAATAAAGGGGATGGACATTCTAATTTATGAGGAGAAGCTAGCTAAATTAGATTTATTTACATTAGAAAAGAGGCGTCTAAGAGGGGATATGATAACTATATACAAATATATTCAGGGACCATACAAGGAGCTTTCAAAAGAACTATTCATCCCACGGGCAGTACAAAGGACTCGGGGCCATCCCTTAAGGTTGAAGGAAAGGAAATTTCACTAGCAACAAAGGAAAGGCTTCTTTACAGTAAGGGCAGTTAAAATGTGGAATTCATTACCCATGGAGACTGTGATGGCAGATACAATAGATTTGTTCAAAAAAAGGTTGGACATCTTTTTAGATTGGAAAGGTATACAGGGATATACCAAATAGGTATACATGGGAAGGATGTTGATCCAGGGATTAATCCGATTGACAATTCTTGGAGTCAGGAAGGAATTAATGTTTCCCCTCAATGGGGTTTTTTTGTGTGCCTTCCTCTGGATCAATAAGTATAGATATAGGATAAAGTATCTGTTGTCTAAATTTAGCATAGGTTGAACTTGATGGACGGAAGTCTTTTTTCAACCTCATCTACTATGTAACTATGTAACTATGTAACAGTAGAATGTTCGCTTGAAAGATTATCTCGTTCCTTCCAAATACATTCCATCCCATTTTCTTTCCCCCCTGTTGATTTCATTTATAAGGTTTCCATCCATTGATACTTGCTGGCCAAGGTAGATATACAGTAGCTTTCAACTTCTTCTAGTTCCATTTAATTTATTTTGTTCTTTGAAGAGTTGACACATTTGTTAAACATCACGCTGGTCTTGCTCATGCTTATTCATATGGAGGTCCAATTTCTTAGTTGCATTGGCAAGTTCTCTGATTTGTCACTGAAAGCCTTTTGGACTTGTTGCAAAAATGACAATGTTATCGGCAAATCATAGGTGACTCAAGAATTCACTGTTGCTTTTTTATTAATTTTTCTTTCAGTGTTTTGAACAATTCTTCATTTTTTGTTGTAAAAGCTTGAGGTACTTGGTGCCCTACTGTTGCACACCAATGCTAGTCTTTCTCTTGCTTGTATCTTCATGTAGTCTAATGTTCCTAATAATATATGGACACTTCAAAATTTTGCCAGCCAGTATCAAATGTTTTTGTAATATATAAATCTATCCTGATTGGTCTGTAGTTCTTGAGGTTTTCATTGTTTATATTGCTCTATGTTTACTGTTCTGTAAGCTATGTGTAAAAAGCTTCACAGGGATTTTCCCTGTTTCGCTCAACTTCTTGCAAGATTTCAGTTGGAATTCCATCTTCCCCAGTGGCATTCTTATACAGTAGAGGCAACTCTTATTCGAACAAAAACCAGTGGCAATTCCCCAAAAAACCCAGGAAA
Source organism: Ascaphus truei (assembly GCF_040206685.1). NCBI lineage: Eukaryota > Metazoa > Chordata > Amphibia > Anura > Ascaphidae > Ascaphus > Ascaphus truei. Next base: position 95,087,402 of record NC_134489.1, read on the forward strand.
CACCCAGGTACATTCTGAATACATGCCTTAAACTTTCCTTAAACTAGCCCCAGCATTTCTGCATTGATTAATGGCCTATCAGATTAACAGCGGGGGTCCCTGGCAGTCCCATTCAAACTGAATTGGAATGCCAGGGATCCCTGCTGTGTTAATCCTATGGGTCGTTAGTCAATGCAGAAATGCCTGAAACGTGCCTCAAACTAGCCCAGAACATACCCAGCACATACCCAGCACATACCCAGCACATACCCAGCACATACCCAGCACATACCCAGCACATACCCAGCACATACCCAGCACATACCCAGCACATACCCAGCACATACCCAGCACATACCCAGAATGTAACCAGGCTAGTATACGGCAAATGTTAGAATAAACGTTGCCTCTACTGTACTTCATAAATTGTATTGCCTTTGGTTCTTCACCTTGAAGGACACATGGTACATTATTGGTGGGGGGGGTTTCTCACTCTTCCTCTGCTTTAGTTATGCTCTGTATAAGTGTTCTTCTGCAAGTTCTTGTAGAAGTCCTCAACCCTCAGTCTTTTATTCATAAACCATCGTTTGAGTGCGATGATTTGCTTCTTCCCAATCATAAGTCGCTGATTCATCTTCTTTAAGCTTTTGTTATCTTTGATAGACTTCTTTACCATTTAAAAGTTATATTTTCTTACATCCCCACTTATATACTTGCAGATCATCTTGCACAGCTCTGTATATTTCATTTTTGTGTCTAGGGTTTGCTTTGTTTCTTGTTGTTTCCTCGGTAACTGCTTTGTGTTATCTGACATTTTCTTATCTTATGTGTTAACAATTCCTCCATTTTTTTCTCTGCTTTCAACAACAATCTTCATCAGTTTTTCATAACTGTTGGTTAAATTATCCTCATGCATCTTAGCAAAGTCGAAAGAAAAATGGCCCAGGAGTCTGGCTGCAAGCGCAGGATGGAGGATGGAACCAGAGGCAAAAAAACGCGTGATGACATTTTAGAAGATCACGTGACGCAGAAATCATTGGAAGCAGCGGTGACATGGGGATACGAACTTGCACCGAGTCTCTGTTACTCAACAAGTGCTATTATCTTTTGTACATTGTGAGGGCATGGTGCAGCTCTAATCGTTTTAACTTTTAATGAAACTATATTACACAATGGGCTGTATCTTCTATCTCCCTTCTCCCAATGCTGTCTGAGTCCGGTTCTGATACTTACCTGGGGTCATGACGGTGACGAAGGTGCAACCCAGTAGTCAGGTCAACTTAGCAAAAACAGTCCTGTACATCACGCTCAAATCAAGAATCAATCTTATGAGTTATGAGGCATTGGAGTGGGGTTTTCCCCATTTTCCACAGATCACACTATGTTTTTCTTTTTTCCTCTTGCACTATATGATATTTTATTTTCTTGGACTTTCAGAATTTCTTCTCTGTGAAAGTGCTTACCTTGCTGCAGGAAATAAGTATCTTATTTGGGAGACTTAGAACACTATCACAGTTTAATATTTGTTATAACGTGCACATTTTAATTGCCGCTGTTTTTGTTTTCCATTTTGTATCACAAGCAAGCTGAAGCTATTTTTTAGCTCTGGTTGAGGTTCTCTGCTGTTATTTTTGAGCTTCTTGATGTTGATTGTTTTTGTCTTCTTGTTAATCAGTTTTGTTCTTTCCATCCTTGCATTAAGATGCAATTTGCAGCAAATCACTGAGTGATCATTTCTTGTGCCTAAGTGTTTAAGGACTGAGTAGTCTTCAGTCACGTGTTTATTATTAGCTAGGATATAGTTCATTTCAGTCTTGATTCCATTGGGTCCATTCCATATACTGTATATCTTCTTTTTTGGTCAAAACAGCTGTCTGTAAGCAGGGCCGGTTTAAGACCTTCGTAGGCCCTAGGCACTTTTATTTCTAGAGGCCTGTGTCCAATATTTTGACTCATTTTTATGCTAATTTCATCATTTGCTTGTTTCTTTCGATACTAGCAATATTTGGCATCGATACTTTTGTTTCGATATTTAAAGATATCGATACTTCTAAGGGATTTGAAATTAAAATTTGCTGTTTTCTCTTATTTTGTGATTTTTTTGTTTAGGTATTTTTTTCAAGTGAAATATTGTAGGCCCTAAAAGGTTCGTAGGCCCTAGGCACTGCGCCTAGTCGGCCTAATGTATAAAGCGGCCTTGTCTGTAAGTATGTTTGTTGGCTATGCAATTCTTTAACACAGGCTGTGCTGAGCAAGCTGTGTAATACAGCAGGTATAAGCTTAAAAGGAGGGGTCAATGTTAAAATGAACAAGAGGGGACAAAATGGGAAGACCCATTTGCATGTCATTACCCAGAATCCCTGACTGCAGTGGAAGCATTGTATGCTAAGAGATAATTGTGAAACGCAGGGGCATTTTTATTTGCTGTACACTAAAGAATTAATTAATGATATAGAAGTATTTACATTCTGCAAATTCTTCCAATTTGTCCCCACATTCATTCCTGTTGTCATACCCATGCAGTACTTACCAACTAATGTTTCATCTTTCTGCTGGGCACAAATCAATGCATGCAAATCTCCCATAATGATCATGAGGTGGCAATTTCCTTTGTTGTTAAATTGGTTGATTTCATAGTAGAAGTCTTCCACTTCATTGTCTGTGTGATTCATGTTGGGCATATGCTGTACTTAGATCATTTGAAGGCTACTGTATATCTCATTTGTCAACTTTTGATAATTCTATCTTCTTTGTTTGACGAGTAGTCCTGTATGTTATTTTTACAATTTGTTGTTAATGATTAAACATATGCCTCTTATGCCACAATATATTCCAGCCTTCTAGCCATCAACAACAAATAATATCACTAAGGAGGATATTACTCTGACAAATTCCACTGACATTGCAAATGCATTCAATGATTACTTTGTGGGGTGTGCTACTAACTTATTAGCAAAACGCAACCCAAACCACAAACCACAAACATGAACCTCATTCTGAGAGTACCCCTATAGCCTCACCCTCTCCCAACTCTGCTCACAATTTTTAATTTGTCCCAGTATCCGAAGAGGAGATTATACAAGCGCTCCTCAAATTAAAACTAAGCAGCCAATGTGGACCTGACTTAATGCAAACTAAGATCCTAAGACTTGGTGCCCCAGCAATTGCCAAACCAATTGCTTCCCTAGTCAACTCTATTCTGTCTGCAGGCCATATCCCTAAGACCTGGAAAACTGCCAGAGTTGTCTCAATCTTCATAAGTGGGGACAAAAACACTGTTTCAAACTACAGGCCAATCTCTCCTCCCAATACTATCCAAAGTCATGGGAAAATGTTTTCACTCCCAATTAAGCGATTACTATACCAAGACAAATTTCCCTAGCCAATTCCAATCTGGCTTTCGCCCCAAACAGTCCACGGTAACAACCCTGCTAAAAGTTTGCAATGAAATCCAGTGTGGAATGCAACTGACACAACTCACAACTTTGCAATATTCTTAGAATTTGCAAAGGCTTTTGATACTGTTGATCATGTTATCTTGCTTAACAAACTCCAGTGCTCTGGAATAGGGAATCATGCTTTAAACTGGTTTCATTCCTACCTATCAGGTAGATCCCAACATGTGTCTATCTCAGGCTCTAACTTCAACCCCTTGGATATTACCTGTGGTGTCCCGCAAGGCTCTGTTCTGGGGCCCCTACTCTTCTCAGTGTTCATCAATGATCTTCCTACAGCTTGTAAGGGAGCTTCAATACACATGTATGCAGATGACACAATCTTATATACACACAGTCCTAGCCTTTTCGACCTTGAACACATACTTCAATATGACTTTTTATAACTTGAAAATTGGATTTCTCAGAACAAACTAAATTTGCCTTCCAATGACTGAGCTCCAGATCAGAACCAACGGTAATACTACCCTAACTCCTGTTACTAGTTTTAAATACATGGGCATATGGTTTGACTCCCATTTAACATTTGGGTTGCACATTGATACCCTGACATCCAAAACCTATGCCAAACTAGGTGTACTTTACAGGAACACATTCTCTCTAAGCCTGCTGCTCAGAAAGCGTATCGCACAGCAGATGCTAATGCCAATTATCGACTATGGGGACTTAGTATACGGCTCAGCAAACCAAACCGACCTTAGCAAACTTTACAACCTCTACAATTCAATATGCCGTTTTGTTCTCCAATGTAACTACAACACACATCACTGTGAAATGCTCAAAGAACTAGATTGGTTATCCCTTGAGTCTAGGCGCAAAAGTTAATCTTTCCTGTCTTGCTTTCAAATACTTTCTGGGCAAGCTACCGTTTATCTGAACAAGCTCCTCACCCGTACAACATGCAGCATTTATTATCTGAGATCTGACTCCAAAAGACTGTTCATGGTACCAAGATTCAGCAAAGTATCCGCCCGCTCCTTCTTCTCTTACCGTGCACCCCAAAACTGGAACAATCTACCGGAGACTCTCACAGCCGCCACCAGTCTAATTTCTTTCAAAACGAATGCTGTCTCACATTTTAATCTGGTCTGTAACTGTTACATACGTCTATGATATATATTATCTCTAACTGTGCATGCAATGTCTTGTATATAATGTATACCCTGTTCACTTACAGTATAACTATGTATTTGTAACCATGTATTATTTGTCATCTTAACTCTATGCCCAGGACATACAGTACTTGAAAACGAAAGGTAACTCTCAATGCATTACTTCCTGGTAAAACATTGTATAAATAAATAAATAATACATATTCTGCCATTTTCTGTACCTCTATAATATGTGTTGCTGCTTCACTGCTGCATCACTGGAGAAATTCCAGCAGTTGTATGTAGCCAAGTGGAGGTTTGAGTGACAGCTGATATTTAACCTCCTGGGATTCATAGCACCCTTTTCCTTCATGCCTTATTCCTGAATGCTGTCAAGCCCAGGCACAACCTGTCCTCCAGAGAATGAGGGCCATTACTTTTTGGTATATATCACCTGGTAGTTGAAGCCTTATTTGCCACGCTGTCCTCAGCTGCATGTACCTTTCCTACGTTACCTGGGTATATTGTTGAAGCTTTCATAGTATGGTAGAACTCACATGCACACATGCAACTATACATCTTCTTGAAAAACCTTTGCCATCTTCCAGCCACTTTGAGGCCATGAGATAAAGATTTGAGGGGTATATATATATATATATATATATATATATATATATATATATATATATATATATATATATATATATATATATATTTATTTATATAAAACATAATACTGAGTTAAGTTATGGTGAGTAAAAAAGTGACAAAAACCCTCCACAGGAAAGCAAATATAACTGTATGCTCATCTGCATGTCTCAGGCAGGTCTGCAACCCTGCCTTTCCCCATTATCACCCAGCATACAGCACTTCCACTGCAGCAAGGGATTCTGGGAAATGACATGCAAATGAGCACACAGTGTCACTTTTTGCCTCAATAACCATTTTTAACATGGTTCCCTATAGGCTTAAGCTTGCTGCATGGTCACAGCTTTGAGCACAGCCAGGGTTAAGATGCATATCTGGGTATACAGATGAGCATACAGTTATATTTGCATATATATATATATATATATATATATATATATATATATATATATATATATATATATATATATATATATATCAAAAAACAAACAAAGATGCCCAAAGCTACTTCCAATGTGACAGAAATACCTATATATTCTCTTGATAAAGAGTCATTCAGTTCAACCCTTTGGCCAAAAGTCTTAAGCCCGCTGCCACTTCAAGGCATGAACGCTACCAGGTCCTAATTCCCTGGGTTAAAATTCTTATTTACCTCTATAATTAGGGGACAAATGATCAGCATTGGATCTGTCGTAACCCAGCAAAATGAAATTGGCCTGCCAACTTGGAAAGTGGGGTGAGGCGATCTTCAATCTTGGGGGGGAGGGACCACTAACCTCCCAAAAACAGCTGAGACTGTAGTTAATAAACCTATATATATATATATATATATATATGATGAAAAACCCGCCACCGTAAGCATATAGCAAATGAAATATAACTTCTGAGCACATTCACATGTGTTAGACAGGTCTCCAACCATGCCTTTTGCCATTATCACCTAGCATACAGAACTTCCACTGCAGCAAGGGATTCTGGGAAATGACATGCAAATGAGCACACTGTGTAGTAACCTTTTTGATAATGGAGAAAAGCAGGGTAGCAGTCCTGTCTAAGACACGTGAATGTGCTCACAAGTGATATATATTTATATATTTCCCCCTTGTAGGATCATTCATCAAATTCAAATGTTCGACCATAAGCCAGAACCAAAACGTTGAACAAAAAACAAGTGCACATCTCTAACATGAATGTTTACTGCAGCATATTGTTATTTAGCATAGCTTCAAAGGTTTACACTCAATGTGTTTCTGTGAGTATCATTTCCTTGCATGCAATTATCTGAATTAAGCTGTCTGCAGGAAGAGGGTGGGAACATTGGGGGAGAGAACATCCCCCTTCATTACTTAGTGTAAGAATGATGTACTGTAAATAGAGCGATCCTGGTAATTACGTCAATAACTATGGGCTTTTCAAATTAATTGATGCATTTGCTATACCATTGTTGTTGGGAATAGTTAGTTTAATTGAGTATATTGCCCTGGTTTCCTTTATACTATAATGCTTTCTGCAGCTCTTGTTCATAATCCGTGTTTGAGCCACAAAAGCAATGAAAACGCAATATCCTACACTCTCATAAGTGCAAGTTCTAGGACCGCCATACACTGCATGATCCAAGTTATCCTATTAATATAGGTTAACCTTTGTACATCTACCTCGAACAACTGCAATTAAATACATATGCTACTGTATTTTAGAAAAAAAGGCCAAAAGGATCAGGTTAAATTCAAAGTAATATGTATGTAGAGATAAAAAAGCTACAGTAGCATACAATTTTTTTTTTAAATACATACCGTTTTTACAAATTCCTGTATATTTCCATGACAGATACTTTGCCATTAATTGGTACTTAAATTAGTAAGAATGTTAAATTCCTAAGCTTAGCACCCTAAAAACCTCTGTTCCCCATTGCAAAGTATTCATACAGTATATTTTCTGAAGAATGGGAAGGAACACATTGTTGAAACAGAATGAATATGCTGCCATCTGGTGGCCATTAGTATAAATTCTGCAGGTAAAGATAGCTACTGTACATCAAAGAAGTCATTGAATTGTCTGTAAAATACTTTTGGGATTTGTTTACTTACATTTTTTTCTTAAAGATAACATTCCGCCATATTCATTGCGCAAGACATGTTTTAGTCGAATGCATCGCTTCTATAAAAATCATTTTGAATAGTACATTCTATCAAATTTAATTGAGTAATACACAAGATCAGGGATGGCTAACTCCAGTCCTCAAGGGCCACCAACAGGTCAGGTTTTAATGATACCCCTTAATGATAATGACTGAGCCACTGATTGAGCCACCTGTGCTGAAGCAGGGCTGTACTTAAAACCTGACATGTTGGTGGCCCTTGAGGACTGGAGTTGGCCACCCCTGGATTAGACAACAGTACGATAGTTAATTCTAGCTATACTGTACATCACTATATGGGTATAGAACATGTCCCCTCCTTTCTTTTGGGGGGGTAGGGGTGAACATTTCAGAACCCTCTCCAAGAGAGAGACTTTTTGGATATTCAGACTTGATACCATGTCCCCCAAGGGGCTGAATGAGTGCCTTGATACAGCACGTTAACTACATCTTCCTCCTTTTGGGGTATCTCTTTTCTGTTTTTTTTTTTGTTTTTTTTAATTTGGTTGTTCGCAGAATTCATCGGCGTCCATCTTTTATTATAGGCAATTTATTTATTTTTCATTTTTTTTCATTTATATTTTCTTTCAGTTATCTCCATTCAGTTTACTTTTTATCAGCATTTAAATTCTCCATATCACTTCATCTTTACATATACGTTAAAATGTTCACATTTATTTTGTATTATATTATCAGCTTATATGTCTTTTATTTCTATCAGAATTTTAAAAAAAAATGATTCAATATACCATCAATCTCTCGTTCCTATATGTACACATATGATTGTATTTTTGTGCAATATGTTTTAACTTTATATGCATTCTAACCATTCTATGGTCATGTAACGTGTGCATGCCTTTTTCTAATACATTAATTTGATGGGCTAATGACAAGGGGTTTTTCAATTGAGGGCTTAGTCGGTCCTTCCCATTTTTGCACTACAGTACATTTGCACCTTCATTGGTTGATATTTTGTGGGTCGGGACGCTCTTGCCTATTTAAGTTGATTCCTTACTCCCTCTACCATCAATCCCTATATCCCTATATACCAATAGCGACCACATAGTATCTACACATATCAAAAGTAAGGAAACACCCTCTTACATTTCTACACCTACCCACACCATTGGTATACACTCCCACACACACCTTTTGTAGAGCACTGTGGGCACTTTATACATTTATATTTATACACATACATACACACACACACACACACACACACACACACATACACGTACACACACATACTCCTACATCACTAACATTCAGGTACCATTAAACACCTTAAGTCATGGATCGCATACTGCACAGGGGGGAGGGACAGGCTTCAATCAGTTACTTTCCAGGATGCACTGTTTTTAAGTAAAAACCTTTTTTGCTTTATCCATTGTAACATCGCCGGAAGAAGAGATCAGTGTATCCCGAAAGCTCGCACAAATAAAAGCATTTAGTTAGCCACAGAACGGTATTGTCTATTCGTTTTTAATTTTAAATATATATACAGTATATTTAGACCTTTTCATTAGTTTTTTTTCTTTCTAGGTGTGTCTGTTATAAATACTGCTATACCCCAATCTGTATACTGAGCTCAAATTTTGACTTCTTATCCCCTTCCAGGGCTTTAAATGTACAAATGTTGTATAGAGTTTGGGATCCCTGCCAAGAAAATGCAGAATATTATTTCACTTGTAATGCTTTTGTTAACTTTTCATCTTGGCTACCAGTACAAACCTATGGCCTTGCAAAGAACACTAAAGTTTTCTGTTAGTTTTAACCATCTCAGTGAGAGGTTTTATGCTATAGATAAGTGAGTGGAATAGTAGCCATCAGGGCTACACTAATGTTTAGGAGCAGCTGTTACACTGAACAAACAAAGCAAATAAACATTCTTAGTGTAGAATGTTAGCTTTTGTGTTTATTGGCATGTCACATTCAAACCATTTAAATGTTGCCTTGAAAGCTCAACACATTATGTGTTTGATGGAGGTAAACAGAATACAATATGCATTTAATTGGGGTTATATGTGTACTGGAATTATACTTTACAATGTCTTACAGTACTAACATTGACATTTCTTTTATAATGGCTGTAGCGTCAATAGGAAATATAGTATGTTTATGGAAGCTAAGAAACAGCTAATAATTGATCTTAAGTCATATAAAGGTCAACGGTACTAACCGAAGTTGTATGAGCTCTCTGCCTCCACTCATCTCATTCATCATCCAATTCAGTCAATCAAACTTTAATAATTCAATAAACATAAACAGACCTTGCAATGGTAGCCAATCAAAAACTCTCCTCAGGGACAGATTTTCAAGAGTTGGTCTCCAATTTAAACAACCTTAATTTAAATCTGCGTTATTGAAACCAAGGATATGTAAGAAAGGGTAAATCCCAATTGTAGCATAAGGAAATCCAATAATGTCATCAGATATTTTATATAGTACACTAGCGGTGCGCAGACTGGGGGGCGGGAGATTTTTCTGGGGGGGAGCGCAGGCGGTTGCAGAGGCCCCATGCTCTTCCCCAAGGCATTTAATTTAATGCCGGGGGATCGCGTGAGGCCTCTGCTTCACTTACCTTGCTTCAGTCGGCTTTGTGACGCTTCGCCATGGCAACCCGGTTTCAAATGACGCCACGGGGTCATGGCGTGACTTCACATGACCCCCGTACACCAGAAAGGAAGGTGGGGGGGGGGCGAGCACCAGGGAGAGTAGGCAGGGGGGCGCAGCGCAAATAGTTTGCTCACCCCTGTCTACACCACACTTCTCCTATTCAATCTTCATTAATTTCAAAGCAAGCTAGAACATAGAGGGCCATATTTACTAGGTTACTAAGCAGTACTCTGGAAGATCTATAGTCTATACGATGTATGTACATTATGTACTGTATGTATATTGCGCCATCCACGTGCATAGCGCTTCACATAAGTAATACACGTGACATATTAATATAGCATATGAAGGGACTAAGAGCTTCAGATATAAAAGTAACAAAAGGTAAAGGAGCCCCTGCCCCGATGAGCTTACAATCTAAGTAGAAAGTGGGTGAAACTTACAGAGAGAATAGGAAGGTGTTCTGGTAAGTGCATCTGTAAGGGTTGAAGGTCAGTGTATATGAGCTGTATAGTATCAGCCAACGGAGCTACCCGTATGCTTCGGTAAAGTATTGTGTTTTAAGACAGGTCCTTAAGGTGGAGAGGGTACTAGTCGGATTTTGAGGGGAAGGGCATGTCAGAGGTGTGTGGCAGTGTGAGAGGTTTCAGTCAGGAGAGGACTTTAGATCGTAAAAGGGTAGAAAAAAAAAAAAACATAGTTGAGCAGGAAAAAAGAGTCGGGCAGATGTATAGCGAGAAATTAGGACTGAGATGTAAGGAGGGGCAGAAGAGTATATTGCCTTAAAAGAGAATATAATTTTTTAAGTAATGCAGGATTTAATAGTAAGCCAGGAGAGGAATCTCAACAGGAGAGGCGCTAAGACAGATGTAGGAGAGTAAAGTGATTCTAGAAACAGCATTTAGGATAAATTGTAGGGGAGACAGATGAGAGGCAGGAAGGCCGGACAGCAGGAGGTTACAATAGTCGAGGTGGGAGAGAATTAGGACCTGCGTTAGAGTTTTAGCAGTAGAGTGGCAAGAAAGGCTGTACCTTTGCAATGTTATAGAGGAAAAAAACAGCAGGTTTCAGCTAATTTGTCAATGTGAGAGGAGAATGTGTGGGTGTAATCAAATATGACCCCTAGGCAGCGTGCTTGTGATACTGGGTGTATGATAGTACTACCAACAGTAATGTAGAAGGAGGCAGTAGGGCCAGGCTTGGGAGGAAATATGAGGCTTTACGTTTTTGACATGTAAAGTTTCAGTCAGCTGAGGGCCACCCGGAGAGATATTCAGAAACTTTGGTCTGTACAGCAGGTGTAAGGTCAGGGGTTGAAAGGTAAATTTCTGTCAACAGCATAGAGGTGATATTTTAACACAAGAGATGTGATAAGGTCAGTGTAGGAGACAAGTGCAGAGGTACAACCAGGGAGACATAGATTCGGGAAATAAACATTGGCATTTATTTGGTGTCATGCCAGCATACCAAACAAATAAAACAGGCCTATCCTTCTTTATGGGCTAACTCACAGTTCTTATCTTAAGGGATGGGAGGCTAGACCTCTTCCAAAGTCCACTATGTCCTGGAACAGAAGGAATTGTTCGTTGAGATCTCTCTCTGGTGGATTTTCTACCTGTCTGATGAGCCAGATGAACACTGGCTAATTTTCTGTATCTGCAATTAACCAGCTCCCTGTTGGAAGCAGGGGTCCCCAAGGCTGAAATCAATGCAGTTCAGCTTAGGAGACCCCCTGCTCCCGCACACAAATAATAAAAATTACATTAAAACAGCTTCATTACCTTAGCGGATAGCCGCTAAAGCAATGAAGGTGTTAAGGCACAATAGCACCTATATTGAGGGCAGGGGGGTGATTGAAGCAGGTACTTGGCCCTTCATTCACCCTTTCTGCTGTCAATAAACATTACAATATGTACTAACCACCTATATACAACTAACCCCCTGTGCCCCCACATAAAACCAGAATTTCTTTTATTTAAACACTGGGTTAATACCATAGGCCGGCGGGGATCCCCAGGTGATCCTCGTAGGTGTCTGAGGGCCTCCAGGTTGTCCCTGTTGGTGTCTGGGGGCCCCAACAGGATCCCCAGGTGGTCCCCAAGGGTGTCTGTGGGTCCTCTGGTGGTCCCCGCGGGCATTTGTGGGCCTGCAGGTGGTCTCTGTGAGTGTCCGGGGTGTCCAGGGGGTCCCTGTGGGTGACTGGGATCATCGGGTGCTTCCCACAGGTGTTTGTGGGCCCTCGGATGGTTCTCACGGGTGTCTGGGGGCCCCCGCGTTGTTCCCATGGGTGTCTGGGGTTTCGGGTGGTCCCCGCAGGGTGTTCCCCATGGATGTCCGGGGGTCCTCAGGTGGTCATGGTGGGTGTCCGGAGGTCCTCGGGTGGTCCCCGTGGGTATGCGGGGGTCCTCAGGTGGTCCCCATGGGTCCATGATGGCCTGTGGTAACAATCCTGTTGCAAAAAAAACAAATTTGGAAGACATTGCAATAAATACACCCCCCCTTCCCCACCCCCCAACACATACAGTACAGTAATGGGCAAGATAACTATTATCCAAATTTGGATAATAGCTCATTTGCCGCTTCTTAAATAAAACATTAGCCAGGCAGCATAAGTAAAGTAAATAAACCTTTCTACTTACCCCTGCCATCACGAAGGACATCCTCGTCAGCATACTGCAGGTATATCCTCCGATGCCAGCAAGAATACATACAAAAATACAATCCAATGGCTCTTACCCCTTAATCACCGTAGCGGTTAATATCGGCTATAATAATTAAGGGGTTAACCCATCCTCCCCCGCTACCCACCCGGGAGGCCTAACTACCCATCCCGGAACCACTATACCCAACCTGTACCCATTGATTAGCATAGTGGTACATCATACCCATATAATATGGGCATGATAAGCCACTATATCAGTCAATGGTCACCCTAATAAAAATGCATGAAGACCCAAAAGACACAATAATAACACATATACACAAACAGCTCAACACCACCATTCAACAATTAAAAACACTAGCCAACAAATGAAATAAATACAAGCACTAGCCAACAAAACAATTAATTAATTGTAACCAGTGAATGGCTGTAGGCTTGTTTGGCGATAAGAAGGCGATAAGTGGCTGATCGCTGCTTAGTGCAAAGGCCCCATTGTCGGAAAAGTTTTTTTTCTATCTTTATAGGTGCTAATATATGTGATCATTCTGAGAAGAATTCTAATCAAATAAAACGAGTCACAAATTCCTGAGAAGACTCTTTTTTTCTGTCGTGTTTTGGTAACAGTGTAGATCAAGTTGCTGTTGGCTATGGTCAATTTAAAGACAGTCAAAGTTTAACATTTTAGGAAAAGTAACATAAGAGTTTCTTTAATGTTACTTACAATGTAGCCATGATATAACCGAGCAGGCAGGTAACAATTCGGTATGAGAACATAGCACAGTGAAGTTAAATAACCGTTCACATCTTCCTTGGAAGCTGGTTTTCACCATGAATATGCCTCTAAGACAGGAAACTACCAATTTCAAAGTTTAACTTCAAGTTTAATGAAAGTCAACTATTATGAAGGCAAGGCTTGACAGGAAAGGAACAATAAAAGTCAGATGTATGTGCCAATCATGTGTTATGTATATACACTATACACAGTTCATATACTCGTGGAAACATAAACAATGTAGGCAGATTAGTATCGCTTTTGACTCTTTATAATTTTCCTACATGCTCTTAAGCCTCAGACCCCTTTGTTTCATACATATTATGTTTATCTATTCCATGCAGTTTTTAATTATTTTACTGAGTAAGTCTTCCCCACCTCTTCTATGTTACTGTTATATCACTTTATTACCCTTTCACTGAAGAAGTGGGTTCTCACATTTCTGATGTTTTTTTCTTCCCCATGCTGTACCTCCTTGATAAGCTTATGCACAGACACACATTATAGGAGGTGTTGCTGGTAGCAGGGCCGCTTTATACATTAGGCCGACTAGGCACAGTGCCCAGGGTCTACGAACCTTTTAGGGCCTACAATATTTCACTTGAAAAAATACCTAAACAAAAAAAATCACAAAATAAGAGAAAACAGCACTTTTTTATTTAAAATGCCTTCGAAGTATCGATACTTTTAAATATCGAAACAAAAGTATCGATGCCAAATATCGCTAGTATCAAAAGAAACAAGCAAGCGATGAAATTAGCATAAAAATGAGTAAAAATATCGGACACATATGCCTCTAGAAATAAAAGTGCCTGGGGCCTACGAAGGTCTTAAAACGGCCCTGGCTGGTATGGAAGGGGTTAAAGAAAATGTAAAGTGTTGTTAAGATCTGCTATCAAGAGCTATTTATCTCATTGTTACATTTTATGTCAATTGGCAATGCAAAGGTTACCTCTTCAAGAAGACAAGGGTAGAAATGTATTCAAAGGCACAAGTCAGTGTGCAGTATAATTAGTGATCCATTGGAGTTAGAGGCTTATTCACACTGCGATCGGCTGAGAACTCCATTTGAGTGCACTGCTTAGAACCCTTATACTGTCATTTCAGAGACATGAAAAGACAGCCAGAACACCACATAAATCTCATAAGTATGCATCTCAAAGTATCCTTTAGTTATCTAGCGGCTGAATCTTTCATTCTTCAGTTATTATAGTAACCTCTCAAGCTTCTTACACAAGTAATCAAGGTCAGAAAAACTAATTCTATTGATCCCCTAAGCTTTATCTCTTTTCATTAGCTGCTTTTCTAATACAAAGGGGACGTGATAAAAGGCCAGATTTACATAGTCTCTCTAAAAAGACATACAGAAAACCTTACATCGTTTTACAGAAATATTTAAATGAGGATTATGGACAAACAAGCCCTAAAGCGCAGAAAATACGGGGGGGGGGGCTAGATATATAAAGCATCCTATTAGTCAGGGGTGCGCAAACTTTTCAATTTGCGGCCCCCAGGTTGCGCACCCCTGCTATAAGTGACACACCAAAGAAAAGCAAGTTAGTGCATCTCGGTGCGCCAATGTATTGTGCAGTGTGTGTGTGTGTGTGTGTGTGTGTGTGTGTGTGTGTGTGTGTGTGTGTGTGTGTGTGTGTGTGTGTGTGTGTGTGTGTGTGTGTGTGTGTGTGTGTGTGTGTCAACTTCTTTTTCACAAAGACAAAAAATGAAGCTGGGGATGGAGTTGGAGACGGAGTTGGGATATAGTCTGCAGCACACATCTGCAGATATTGCGTGACCCTTTTGCAAAGTGCGTCAAAATTCTCAGTTAAGTTTTTCTTCGCGTAAAAGATAACTTCAAGTAGATACAAACAATTCTAAAAGCAGCACTATTTTTTTTAATTAATCGGTTGTGTAGTATTAGATAATGCTTACTGCAATTTTGTTTTCCATGCTCTTTATGCCCTTTTTAATGAGTTTTAATGTATTAAGCTTCCTTTAGTTGTTACCGCATACTGTGAACCCGGAGAAGCAGGATCCTTGCCGATCGATCACGGGAGAACGGATCGATCGGCAGCTTAGGTAATGACATTTCTTTAAAGCTAAGAAACGCCTGTATCTATTAAATAAACAAAAAATTGTGTGTGTGCAGAGCACGCGCATTTTAAGTGAAACTTCTTTGTCTTTTGTGACTGTTTTGTCACAGAAATTGTATTTGTTTTGGTGATGTTTTTAATTAAAAATCAAAATACAATTTAATTGACAAAACGCAAAGTAAATTGACTTAGAACATGCGTGCTCGACATACACACCCTGTATTAGCTATTTGCACTACATGTGAATTCCTTGTGTGTGTTTGTGTGTGTGTGTCAGTGTGTGTGTCAGTGTCTGTGTGACTGTGTGTATGTGACAGGGTGTGCGTGTGTGCGTGTGTGTGTGTGCGCGTGTGTGTGTGTGTGTCTGTCTGTGTGACAGAGGGTGTGTGACAGGGTGGGGGTGGGTGGTCTCATCTCTGTGTCCTCTTCTTCTCTAGTGGTGTTGCTGCTGCTGGCCAAGTGTGACACACTGACAGCTGCCGAGCTCCAGAGGCCCCTGCGCATACGCACCGGAGGCTGGCTGGAGAATTCTTCAAAGGCCTGCTTCCGCTTGATCATGGTGATTGTCGCATCTGCGCATGTGCGAGGCGACAATGTCTGCGTATGTGCAAAGGCCCGAGGACTCTGTTGTGCGCATGCGCTTGATCGCAGCGATGACCGCACCTGCGCATGTTCGAGCCGGCAATGTGGTGATTGCAGCTCCTGCGCATGCGCGGCCCGATGGCCTCATTTGCCATCAGTGACCGCTTCCATAACCCACTCCCGTCTCAAGAAAAAGCGGTTTGGTCCCAGCAAAGAAGTTTCACTTCAAAAAATGCGGACTGTATTGCCATAAGTATGAACTATGAACAAGACGCACACCTTACAAAGAGTAAGAAAATGTGTGCCCAATGTAAGAACATGAATAATGACATACCAACATATGAAGTTAATCATTTTAGGTGAGAAATTGATTTTTTGACACAATACAATTCACTTCAATTCATTTTCAAAAAAACTATTCTTCCTACATAGACACCAGATTATACAAATATAACACCGTTTCCAGCCATTTGATGCAGTTGAATTATTTTCAGATTGATGCTGACACTTAACAACAGTAGTAGAAAAAAAAATGTAATATCTGCATTTCAGAGGATCCATAACTTTGGTCAGGATCATTTAATATGTGTGTGGATTTCCTATGTACTTTACTTTGTCAATGCAGGCACACTTCTATAAATTGCAATTTTGCTATGCGGAACAAAAATGATTCAGCACTAAATCCCTCAATTCTGAATTAAAGTGAGTTAGCTTCTCTTCATACATTTAAATTCTTAATTTTAGCAGGAATTTATTTATTTTATTTATTTATCAAATGTTTTACCAGGAAGTAAAAAAGGAGAGAGGTTCAGGGCACTACGGATTTCAAGAAAATGTATTAGATAAGCACAACGTTTCAACCAACAAGCGTGGTCTTTCTCAAGTGAAGATGAAACTTCCCTTGAGAGAGACCACGCTTGTTGGTTGAAACGTTGTGCTTATCTAATAAATTTTCCTGAAATCCGTAGTGCCCTGAACCTCTCTCCTTTTTTGCTGATTCTGGAGTTTTTTCATTGACAGGGACTACCCCTGGACCAGGAGCACCGGTAACAGCAAGTATCTGCTAAATTATTGTATGGTGTGCAGCATTAACATTGTATTTACGATTACCAGGAAGTAATACATTGAGAGTTACCTCTCGTTTTCAAGTATGTCCTGGGCACAGAGTTATGATGACAAATAATACATGGTTACAAATACAGTTACATTAAGTGAACAGGGTATACATTATATACAAGACATTGCATGCACAGTTGAAGATAATATATATTATAGGCGTATGTAACAGTTGCAGACCAGATTAAAATGTGAGACAGCTTTAGTCTTGAAAGAATTTAGGCTGGTCGCCGCTGTGAGAGTCTCCGGTAGATTGTTCCAGTTTTGGGGTGCATGGTAAGATAAGGAGGAGCGGCCAGAGACTTTGCTGAACATTGGGACCATGAACAGTCTTTTGGAGTAAGATCTCAGAATATTAGCATGTATATATGTCTTTATTTACATAGCAAGAAAAAAGATAAAGTGCTACAGCGCTAATGCTAAACGATGAATAGTGTGCTGTTACATTAATAGCTAATACCTAAAAATAGGAAAGACTGGACCCAGAGATTTATACAAAGCACATACACAAGTTGACAGAAAGAACCGGCGCCTAGTGAAAATAAAAAAGTCCAAATAAGAAAGAGACCTGACCACTTAGGAAAAAGTCCAGTCCTGTTGATGACAGAGGTCCTTATAGCATCTTGTTTGTAGTCTCATACATGTGGGAAACAAGAAATAAATACCATCATAGTGTAAAACTGTATACACTAGAATATCAGAATTAATGGTATTAATATGGTATTATAATATACCATTAATTCTGACTTCCTGTGACGTCAAGAGGAATGGCTGCCTGAGAGACTTGCTCCAGGGCCCCTCCAACGAATAACCAACCTTTAAGCACCTAAATAAACAAATCTCCCCCCCCCCCCCAACCTTACAGCCCTGAACCCCAAAGACTAGCTGGGCATAAGCGTGACCTCTCCCTGCGATTTGGAGAGGGATTGCCGGCGCTCTGGGAGGCCTCCGGTGAGCCCCGACCCCCGGTGGAAGTCTCCCCATGCCTCACACACAAAATCGGAGGAGCCGTCTGGAGGAGTGGGGCGGGAGGTAGGAGAGGCGGTGGAGCTGAGCTCCGAGTGTCCCGCGGACTCCGGTCGGACTGGGGAGCACGGGGAAACCCCCCCCTTCCGCGAGCGGTGCCTGAAGCGCGTCTGAGGCAGCCTCCCGCGGCCCTGTGAGGAAGCCAGTGCAGCATAACTCCGCTGCGGTTCCCTCGCGCAAAGTCAGAGGAAACGCCGGGAGGAGAGGTGCGGGAGGTGGGAGAGGCGGTGGAGCTACGCTCCAAGTGTCCCGCGGAGTCCGCTCTAACTGCGGGGTTTGGGGATCCCCCCCTGTGCGCGCTGCCCTTGAAGTGCGCCCGCGGCGGCCTCCCGCGGCCCCGAGGGGAAGCCGGAGCTGCAACAGCATCTCCCCGCTGCGGTCCCGGTCCCCGCTTGCCCCCCTCCCCCAGAATAAATAAAATAAATATACATACCCCCATCAGGCGATCCCGGCAGGGGAAAGTACCCCCTGGCTGCAGGAACTGCAAGACCCACCACGTGGCGGCAGGAGAGGAAGCGGCCATCTTAAAGGAGCACTCCACTGAGACACCAGCTCCCCTTAAAGAGATATACGGCTGCTTGTCCTAACCACCAAATTCCAACTGCTGCCTGAGCCTCAGTGTGCCACAACCCCCTATCTCCCCTGCAACACAGCATTGAGCCAAATAAATAAATACTCAGCAGCTCCAGAAACACCCCAGAAGTTCCACAACACTCTCACACCCCCCCCCCCTAAAATAAAAGGGAATAAAAATAATAAAGAGGGGACTATCAGACTTTCTGAGACGCCCCCCAAAGAAGGTGCAATGCTGCCAAAGAACAAGCGGACCCAAAATACGGTCACTAAGTTCTTTGCACCCGCGCAACGCCAGATGGAGCCGGTCGCCGAGTCCCAAGAGGGCGTCGCGGACCCCAACCACGCCGGGACAAGTGTGGAGCAGATCCAATTTGAACTGCCCGAACACGGACTGCACAAAGACTTCTTTGAGGCCCTATTTAATAAAATCAGGCGAGGGTTCCAGGAAGATTTGGCTTCAGCCATAGAAGGCCTCAGGTCCGACGTAGATAGCCTTACCGCACGCGCTGACACACTAGAAGCAAAGGTAGAGGAGGTCTGCCACACTCAATCGACAACAAAGGACGAGGTGAACAGGCTTGGTAACCTCGTGAACGAGCTAAGGGACGCCCTCGACGACCAGGAAAATAGACAGAGGAGACAAAACATCTGCATCAGAAATGTTCCAGAAACAATCCTGCCGGATGCCATACAAGCATACCTGAAAAAGATTTCCTGAAGCTGGTCCCGGATCTGCAGGAGCATGAGCCACTGATGGACCGCGCCCATCGTGCCCTGGGTCCCAAATCCCCAGACCCCAGCCGCCACAGAGACATCATAGTCAAAATGCATACCTACACAGCAAAGGAGCGAATCATGGCGGTTAGCAGAGGGGTGGGTGACATCCAAATAGGAGAAGACACCCTGCAGATCTTTGCTGACCTGTTCGCTTTCACAATCAACAAGCGCAAAGACATGAAACCCTTAACTACTATACTGAGCGCTCAAGGCATCCGCTATAGATGGGGATTCCCCTTCAAACTGGTGGTCCCCAGAAATGGACGCTTTCTAACCATTGTGGACCCAGAGGATATCCAGGACTTCCTTAAGGCTCTTGGAATACCCTCTCCACAACCCCAACAGCCTCCCCCAAGAGCGGCCAACAAACCCGCCTCCTCTGAGACCCCCCGTGCTTCGGAACGGCTGGCGAGCCAGAAGCAACACTAGAGCCAACTAACCTCATCTCCCGCTATGGGTCGGGAGCGCCAGCTCCCCACCGAAACCTGCCTAAAGCCCATACTGCCGCGACAGACCCGCCGAGGACTTGAGGAAGACAACCAGAGGGAACCCCCCCCCGAAGAGAGGCCAAGTCCACCCATCTACCTGATGTTCCTGCTACCTCCAATCTCGGCAACTGGCGCTGTAGCACAGCATTCCCAGTGGAGAAACGCCGAGACAATCAGCGACAGACCCCCCAGCACATTGCCGCCTAGAACTCAGCCAAGACCCCCCTCCACTAACCCTCATCCCCCCCCCACCACAACCTTTTCCTCCCCTCATTCCCCCGCCCCTTCCCCCCCCCCAACCCCTCCCCCCCTACACCCACCCCCCTTCTGAATCCCCCCTCCCCCTCCTCCCCTACCTGCCCCCCTGTCTTTCCTACCGCCACCTACCAGAGCCGTGGGAGCTGGAGTCGGAGGGTGGCGACTCCAACCTGGGGCTTCCGACCCCGGCAATCGTGGTACAGCCCCCCAGAGAGAGAAAACCCTGGATACTGAAGAGGACTATGCAGACTATATCCCTAACCCAAGAGGGTTCAGCAACAATCAGGTTGGATCCACCTTTTTCCCCCTGACCCCGATATGCCACCAGTCTACTCCTACCCCCCCGCCCCTCCGCCACCACCACTGTATCCCACCCCCTCTCTGATTCCCTATGCCCCTCCCCCCACCCCTCCCCCCACCCCTCCCCCCAGAGAGGCCCAGACCTGGGTCCCCATCACCACGCCAGCTCCCAAACAATCCAAAAGAAGAACTATTTACCCCTGAAACTGCGAGCAAACCATTATCCCCCCCCCCCCCCCACACACGCAAGCCCCTAAAACCTGAATTTGTACGACGATACAAGAAAACATCTATAAAATTATATTCCAGTGGTACCTGACCCCGGCTAGGTTGAGCCAGGTCTACCCCGGCACACCGGACCTGTGCTGGAGGGGATGTGGTCAAAAGGGAGACATGGCCCACATTTGGTGGTCATGTCCGGAGATCCAGAACTTCTGGACCAAGATCCAAACACTTATCTACGAGATCACTGGAATCCCTCTCCCCCTGGACCCCCTGACCATGGTGCTGAGCAAACCCATAGATGACCTCCCCCCACCAATGTCCCGGCTGATCAGGGCCGTGCTGACAGCGGCCAGATGCTCTATAGCGGCAGCCTGGAAAAAGATTAAGGCCCCCTCGAGAACCACAGTAGTGAGAAGGGTTAACGAGGTCATGACTATGGAGAAGCTTACGGCCATGCTCCAAAAGAAAATGCCCCAGTTCTGGAACACATGGGACCTCTGGATCGAGAGATAAACCCCCAAAAAGTCAAAGCACATAGGTCTAGCAGCCACCCCCAAACAATTGGAGAGCTACACCGGGACACCTCTGGGCAAGCCCATATACCCCCTCCCCCTTTCCCCCCCCCCCTCCCATGTTTGTCTCCTCCTCCCCCCCCCCCCTCCTCTTCCCTGTACTCTTTTTCCTACTGAAAAATGAAAACTGTTATTGGTCCTTCTCTGGAAATAATGAGCACAAATGTTGTGGGCCCACGACACTACTGTATGTAAATGTATCTGTGACTGTGACCAATAAAAAAATTGTTACAAAAAAAAACTAATAACAGGGGCTAGGGTGGTATCAGTGTTGGTTTTGATATAGAGCTCAGTCATTGGAAGCTTTAAAAATGTAGCCTTGGTCCCAAATACAATTGTTACAGTCTTGTCAGTGTTTAAAAAAAGTTTGTTTTGGGAAATCCAATGTTCAAGTCTCAAAAAGTCATATTGAAGTATATGTTCAAGGTCAGAGAGGCTATGGCTATGTGCATACAAGATTGTGTCATCTGCATATATGTGTATTGAAGCTCCCGTACAAGCTGTAGGAAGACCATTGATGAACACTGAGAAGAGTAGGGCCCCAGAACAGAGCCTTGTGGCACACCCCAGGTTATATCCAAGGGGTTGGAGTTAGAGCCTGAGATAGACACATGTTGGGATCTACCTGATAGGTAGGAATTAAACCAGTTTAAAGCATGTTCCTCTATTCCAGAGCAGTGGAGTTTGTTAAGCAAGATAACATGATCAGCAGTATCAAAAGCCTTTGCAAAATCTAGGAATATTGTGCCAGTGAGCTGTCCCAGTTGCATTCCACACTGGATCTCATTGCAAACTTTTAGCAGGGTAGTTACGGTGGAGAGTTTGGGGCGAAAGCCAGATTGGAATTGGCTAGGGAAATTTGTCTTGGTATAGTAATCGCTTAATTGGGAGTGAACACATTTTTCCATGACTTTGGATAGTATTAGGAGAAGAGAGATTGGCCTGTAGTTTGAGACAGTGTTTTTGTCCCCACTTTGAAGATTGGGACAATTCTGGCAGTTTTCCAGGTCTTAGGGATATGGCCTGCAGACAGAATAGCGTTGACTATGGAAGCAATTGGTTTGGCAATGGCTGGGGCACCAAGTCTTAGGAACATAGATTGCACTAGGTCAAGTCAGGTCCACATTGGCTGCTTAGTTTTAATTTTAGGCGGACTTGAGTAATCGCCTCTTCAGATACTGGGACAAATTGAAAATTGTGGGCAGTGTTGGGAGAGGGTGGGCTATAGGGGTACTCTCAGAGGTTCATGTTTGTGGTTTGGATTAGTACAATTAGTAAATAATGACTACACATTTACATTGCAACGCAATGACTTATCTGCAGATTTGGTTGTCTTAAAGGAGTTAATCTATTTTACCCAATTTAAGTCCATACTTTCACATAGTACAGTAAAGAAGTACAGTATACATTTTATCAGGTTATAACTGCAGTAGATATATGTTAGGCAACCATTACTTATATTGCTCAGATTTGCTATTCAGGAACAAAACAAAAATCGAAATAAATGACTGAATAGTGATAATTGAGAGATTGACCTGTAGCGTCTGCCACCATGTCCTAAATTTTAAAACATGTTCATGGTAATTACGTTCTTTTGTGTGTGAGTTTATTAATCTTTCCATGTAACTAAAAATACAATATATTTCTATCTGTACCTAAATGGCTATATTCCACTGTTGCTGTAATCATGGAATGAAATGCTATACTATATAATACATATATTGGGAGATGACATAAATATTAATACCATAACAGATGGAAAATGGAAGGCAGATTTCAGCTTTAAAAGGTTTAGCGCTATTTATAAGCTTGCACAACCATGTATGAAATTGGGAAGTATTTACTATTTATTAAGAATTGGGTCATAGTCCAAAGCATACTGTACATAACAGTAGAGTGTAGTATATACTGCATGGCAGGGTGGATGCACTAAAAGGTCCATAAGTACTCTTGAATGATGAAGGATCCTGCAATTCATTATCCTACATGGTGTTACGTGCCTCTCCCATATGAGATGGGTTAAATGATGGTCTAAGATTTGCAGAATATGCACCTAATACCTCATATCTAATTAATACCACTCATAATGGATGTAGTTGAGTGTGATCATTTCAGTTCCCTATTATCATATGTTATTCAATTTCTTGCACATGGATCATATTTACATGTCTAAAGAGGACTAAGGGCATATACATCTCTAAGTAAGATTTTTTATATTGGGTGCAGCTTACCATGTGATAATAAATGTGCCCAAAACAAATTACATTTCAAGTTGAACAAATGGAGACAAAATAATTGCATCCATTTTCTGTAGTGTATCTTATACTGATATGAATTAACCCTTTCAGTGCCAGGGTTTTGCTTTGCGTAGTCGTTTTATACCATAGATAAATCCCACCAGGAATATAGTAGAGAGATAATTTAAAATGATCTTCCCTCATTTGCTTTGTGTTTATAGTATTGTCGTTGTTTGCAAACTCACAAACATGAGTTTGTTGATAATGAGAAGTTTATTGAATAGTATGATCATACACATTCAAAAAGTCTATAAGACTCTCTGCCAGGGGAGGGCCCGATCAGGCTTTATAGTCACTTTAGATTCCTTTGTCTAAAATAGGTTGCTAGGCAGCATATAATAACCACTCCATAATTCTTAAACCAATCATCTTACAGATCATTAAAACCTGGTTAAAACCTGATTAAAACAGTTCTCTATAGGAACTAGACACTTCTTTGTTACCAGGAATGTGGGCGCTACTTCAGGCACAGTCGTAAATCTACTGTGAGCAAAACACATTCAAACCACACACTCATTCTTACACACAAAATGGAGCCTGAAAACATAACAGACAAAATGGAAACAGAACATCGCCTTCAATCCTTCTCCAGAGACACCCCCCCCCCCCCAGTGCATTTCAGTAATATATTCATTTCAACAGTTTTTCTGATTTCAGCAATATTACTTAATCAGTATATACCGTAAGTATGTATATTTTTTTAATTTAACGTATCTAGCAAAAAGGAAGACAAGAGAAGGGACCCACTCCCCCCCCCCAAAAAAAATAAAGTAGAGCTCTACTTTTGGGTAATTGCAATTGGGGGTTATCCGCCATGGTATCAGTCCCGTTTAGGTCGGATAACCGAGACTCTGCTGTACTCCCTCCCATTCTTGTAACTAATAATACCACTGCACAAAACGACATACCTGTTAACTGTATTTCTACTCTGTACAGATGTGTATCTCAGGCACAACAACGCAATACTTACCTTTGGAGTTGTTGTACAAGAGGCTTTTGAAACAACAGATGGTTGTTTTAGAAAATGTATGAAATACTAATAGCTATTATTTTTTTAATGTTTCTCCCTTTAAATGTATTTGGTGAGTGTCTTTGGAAAATATGCTTCATGGAGACGAGGTGTATTTGTTTATACATAGTATTACGCATAGCTTAAATCTGGATAGATTTACTGGAGAAATGTGTATGCGTCTAAGCTAAGAATGAATTGGAAAATTAGCCTTGCAGAAACATACTCCAGGGAGAGATATCCATCACATTGTTCAGTCTACATGATAAAGCTGATGCCTTTTCAAGATCAAATGGTAACTTTCATAGGCTTTCAGTCTGCTTTATATATCTTCACTTAGAAACATCAGCATTAGCATATGGTCAAGCATATGGTCACAGCTTAGTACTCATGAATCGTAGGTTATTTAATGGACTTTTTTACAGTTGAGCAATTAGTGCAAAAATATGCATTTGATGCAATTGGAAGTAGAAATAGAAAACATTCTAAACAAATCTAATTGTATGAAAACATTTAGAAATTATTTACATAGAGTGTGGATTTATATCATTGTTAGTGCAGAAAAGAGCTAAAATGTATAGATAATGCAAATAATTGTTTTCCAAATAAAATGTGAATATGAAACTGCTCCACCTACTTTTTAGTTCAACAAGGTGCTATATAATTCTATTATTCTTGCTCACAATTTTACAAATAGAGGTTGTCATGGCTATTTATTAATGATTGACACGTAAAAAGTATTCAAATGTTATGAATTACCCCCTTGTTAAAATATGTATTTCTCTACAATGTATCAATTAGTTTTCCTGTGATTGCTGGATTCATATTTCCGAGAGTTTTTATAGTAAATGTTGCGTTTGCAAGAAATGTGTTAAACATTCGACTTTTAAAGCTGCCGTTCAGTCTTTTTTATTTTTTTATTTTTTTACTTCAATAGTTTCATGTGGGCAATCTCTAATTACCTAAAGAACTGCATAGCTGCCGGTCAATTCGTTCTCCGTCTATTGATCGGCAAAGTTTGGCAACATCTTTAAATATGGGGAATGTAAATCGTTGCTATAGGAACAAGCATGCTTGTTAAAATAGAATACAAGAAAATTGGTCTTTCAAAGTTGTTGTTTTTTTAAACAGAAAATGCTAAAAGTATTTTTTCTTACTACAGAACTAATTTATTATAAAAAAACACACATGCAGGATATTGCCTGAACTGCAGCTTTAACGTGTTATTCCTGGATCAGTTCAGAATTTGTGTTAAACTCGAAGACAACAATTGTAACATAATAACAAACACATGCTAATTGTATCCTTTTCTTTAATGGTATGAAGAGAGAGTTTGTTTCATCTTAGAGAATTGAATGTTCTTGATTCACTTAAGAAACACGTTTTATTTAGCACTGAGGTTAGGAAGGAACCTGTTTTTGCTGCAAAAATTGTCAGTCTGACATTTGTCTAGAGTTTGGGTGTGTTTTTTTTTTTTTTTTTTTTTTAGAACTTGAGGGACAACATGCAATATTATAAATATAAAGAATATTCCAAAATCCTACAGTATATCATTAAAACCATAAAATTCCAATTCAGTAGAAATCACAGAGAGATCGTAATAATAAATGATAGCATAACACATGCATTCTAATTTTCTTTATCGTTTTTATCATGAATTACAGGATGTTACAGTACTTGTTTTAGGGAAATCGATTCTTTATAAATACCAATAACTGTGCAAGATCTTGTGTAAACAACTCACACCTAATAATAATTCTTATCTGCTGCATAAAGCATATCAGTTCTTCTCAATCTCAATATTGTTCTCGTTCATTTTAATATTTTGTTCGCTTTCATCCTTTTTTACAGTACGTTATGACTGTCTTAGCTGATTACGGAATTGTCAACATTGAAAAAGAAACAGTGTTATACGCTTAAGAAATGCACAGTGAGTTTTGCATATTAATTATCGTTCTTTTTAACCAACTAATTATACTAGACTTCTAGCTTTAAGTGAAACAGTATTAAATCAATTACCATGTACATTTTCCATCTAAGCCTTACCAATGCATACAAGCTCCTGCATCATCAGCTCTTCCGACACAAAATGATTAAAGCTAAACACTTTAACATGTATCTCGGAATAGACATACTAGTTCATATACTGTAGTACTGTATTTGAAGAACCGTCATATACGATAGATATTAATGTTTCACGTACTTTGGTCGCTGATTCAAAACAATGGCTGCTTCTCTTGCTGGCGTGTTGTATATTAGGGGTTGTAAATGTCCCACACTGCAATAACATTGACTACATCTATTAGTAATTATGAGGCCTATTTCTAGTTCATCCTTGTCAAATCGCGCAATCGGAACAAGGCAATGGGGATTAGAGAGAATCCACCCAAATCCATTTCCCGGGTTTTCTCGCATTTTCCACCAAAATCCTTTTTGCGGTGTAAAATCCAGGAAATGGATTTGGACGGTTTTAACCTGTGGTGATTCATCAAAAACCACCATTGGATATAATCCGTTGCCTATACTTCAGGCTAATAGACTGCCACTCAGCCAGAAGTATATAAACAGGATCTTTATTTATAATAACCACCGCAGGATGGTATAACAGCATTGCATATAGTAGAGTAGGGGTTTCAGACCCTTGGATGGTGCTGGCCAGCAGATAATGTGATGAGGCCTTGTGCTTAGCACAGATCTTCATTCCTCCACCCATGAGGGGCTGAAGGCAACTCCAACACACACACTCCTTTCCCCAGGAGGAACGGAGAAGAACTAACTCCTATAATTTAGAACATCCTCCCTAATGCAAAATGGGAGGACACAGGGTCTGCACCATGATAGGCTGCAATACAGACCCAGTGTCACCACCTCTCCTGCCGCTCAGGGAGGCTGTGTGAGGGGGACAAACCACACAGGATAGCCTGTCACTGTCTGTACATAGAAGAACTTACGTGACAAGGGGGCAGAAAGATAGCTGGACCAGCCATGGAGATATATATATATACAGTCATGTGAAAAAGAAAGTACACCCTCTTTGAATTCCATGGTTTTACATATCAGGACATAATAACAATCATCTGTTCCTTAGGTGTAATATGTCATGTGTTGTTGTTCATCTGAGGTTGTATATACCTATTTTTAGACCTGCTAAGGAACAGATGATTATTATTATGTCCTGATATGTAAAACCATGGAATTCAAAGAGGGTGTACTTTATTTTTCACATGACTGTGTATATATATATATATATATATATATATATATGGTTAGATTGCGGCCGCCATTTGCCCACGAACATTGCTGCTACTTGCGGACAGAATTTGGCTCTCATGTGTGTCATCACGGCCATAAAACAACTATACAGAGGACTTTCAAGGCATTGTTCCCCGGAGGGACCTCTCTCGCTGAACACTGAATGCGAGGTATTCCATTTCCGGTTTCGGCTGCACGAAGGAGGGTCACGTGACGACGCCATTGACCTGAGCCGGACGCTGATGATCGACCTGTTGGCACATGAGAGCCTATCTCATACATGCTATTGATTGCTGTACTTTTGTGAGTGGGCATTTGAAAGATTTTATGTTTCTTTAATACAATTTTTATTATGGTAATGCACTAGGTGTGCGCCTGTTTTTTCTCTTTCCTTTTTTCCAGATATGAATAGGTGATCCCTTTGAAACGGGCTGCAGGAACCAGGAGTTACTACCATTGGAACAGGACTTTGTGTATTGGAGGTCTTTTACTTTTTTTTAAAAAAAATTTATATATATTTTTTGGTATTTTTTTCATTTTTTCACATAGTAATAATTATTTTTAGGTGTTTTATTAAACGTACATTTTATAGGTAATATTATTTCAATTTTAAATTGTTTAGTGATTGTATCAATATTGTATTATTTTATTGTCTATATCATAGTGTATTAGCTAATATCTAGCCGCCCCACTAAACACATTCATGATTAGCAATTGGTTCTTCTATAATTTACTTTAGTCAGGAATATATAGAGGCGCTACTTAATTTTTTGCTTGTTTTGATATATATATATATATATATATATATATACATATATACATACATACATACATACATAGATACATACATACAGTGGAAGCACTGTATGCTAGGTGATAATGGAGAAAAGCAGGGTTGCAGACCTGTCTATGACATGTGAATGTGCTCACAAGTAATATTTCTATATGCTATATGTTATATGCTATACGTGGAGGGTTTTATGTCACCTTTTCACTCACCATAACCTTAATAATGTGTGGTGAAGACCTACTAATAAGTCTCAAACTGCAAAGCCAGTATAACAAACCTTACACTGATGAGATCCACAAGGTCAAAACAGTCTGTCTGTGAGTGGGTTTATTGGCTTTGCATCTCATCCCAGGCTATGTTTAAAAGCTGTGTTTAAAGCAGCATGCATTGGCTTAAGGGTTTACCATGTAATGTGGGCTTGAAACAAAAGGTGGCACTGTGTGCTCATCTGCATGTTATTTCCCAGAATCTCTTGCTGCAGTAGAAGCACTGTATTTAAATCGGGAGCCACGCTCAGACAGCGTTATAAGCGATCCGCCTTGTAGCGGATCGTGCTATAACAGGGTTGAGCTGTATGTATATAATACTGTAAATCTACATAAATAAAATGGTCACAAAAGTTCAAATTTTCAACAACAACAAAAATATTCATCATTTTTTACGAAACCAAAACAAATTGTGTTTTGGCTAAACCTAAATAAAAAACAAAACACGAAAATGTTTTAGAACCAAAACCAATACCAAAACGGAATCACCAATGCCTATTCTTAATCCCTAGATTTTTATATTATGTACCACTGCAAATTCATATCCTAATAAGTATGTTATCAATCAATAGTTGTGTATATATTTATGCAACTAAACAGTGAATGCTAATCATTCCTGCTTTGCGATAATAATTGAAATGACAGTATTGCTGCACTAAGAGTTTAGTGAATAGAAAATCTAAAGTATTATAATATGCTTTTTAACACAAAGCTCTCTTACAAACTACATTCCTAATCACAGAACACAAACAGGCAGAAAACCTGTCAATGGAATGGGTTAGACAATGATGAGAACTTAATGGGCGTTACTACTTTCAGCAGTTATTTTACCATATTATATTGTGTTTGTATGTCTGCCACCATCCCATTAGATTGTAAACTATTTTGGGTAGGGGTTGCCCTTTCCTTTATTCTTGGTTGAATATCTACAGTAACTCCCTGTATGTTTTAAGTATCCATAATATGCATCCACTTTAAAGTGTTGCATATATGGTTGGTAGTCTATAAAAATTAATTATGATTATGATATTTCACAAAGGTTGTGGGACTATCTACATTGTGCTTTTGTTCTGAGAATAACAGCATAAGTGTGGCTAATAATGCAAAAATACCAAGAATAACTGTGTCAAGCACTAGTTATAAAATACTTTTGCTATCAAGTACATAATTGCTATTAGCTTTGTTCTGTGAAAGGATGTCTCGGTTCATCCTGCAAAATTCTTCAGTCAAACATTTTAATTTACCAGATTTCATGATTCATAGCTAACTTTAACATACACATAAAATGATATAAATTGAGTCCCACAAGTTTATATTTGCATATTATAATTGGTTTGCAAACTAGTCATGTATTTTTATATGCTTCTTGTTGAAAACTTATTTTGCTTTAGAAAATAAGTTTTCATCTGTCTACACACACATTGCATTTTTATTGAAACAAAAACCAATCTAGTTGTTGACATGTTTAATTCCCGCAGATTGCCACTGGTATTGAAGTGAGGAATTCATCTAAACTACAGTACAATGGTCAGCATTAAGCTCTGCAATTGTCTTGCATTACCTTACAGCTGCTTTCAATAATGGTCTCACACAGACTACAACAGGGGTGGGCAACTCCAGTCTTCAAGGGCCACCAACACACATGTCAGGTTTTCAGGATATCCCTGCTTCAGCACAGGTGGCTTAATCAGGGGCTCAGTCTTTGTCTTCGACTGAGCCACCTGTGCTGTAGCAGGAATTTCCAGAAAACCTGACCTGTTGGTGACCCTTGAGGACTTGGAGATGCCCATCCCTGGCATCAGCTGTCTCCAACATCCTGAATTTATTGATTTCTTTAACATTTCTTCAAATGTTAACATCTCTCAAGACAACCACAAGAGCTGAGCAGATGTGACTTTAATACAACCTGAGATTTAAACAGATGCATTCTGTTCAAGTACACATAAGGGTTTTTACCTACTGCAGATTTGCAGTAAGGATAAACTTGACAGGACCCGCTGGTGTGTGTCCCTGAATCAGAGAGCGTAGAACCCAGACAAATCAGTTGCTATTTCAATAGTCGTGTCCTATTCTAATGTGACTGAGGGTGGCTTGAGGACAGCAACAGTTCCTGAATGAGCCTTTAAAAGTTTTTGCTTTGTCTATTAGCTTGTGATACAATAAAATAGATATTTTATGAAGAGACCATTATTATGGGTAACAGACACTCCTGAAATGATAATGCAATGTTTTAATGCTAAACTTCCATTTCTTTCCTTTTTTTTTTTTTTCAATAAAGGCAGTGCACTCAATCCTTTATAAATGGCAATGCCATCCTCATTAAACGGAGGAACATCAGTTCTATATAGCTGACATAAACACATAAACACAAGCAGTGCATGAAACAAATCCTTAACACAGAGATGTTATCATCTGAAATGAAAAGAAATTAAGAATATCTTGTGTTTTTAATATTACCTCATGGCACAGCTCCTTTGTGATTGATAGCTTATATGCATGACAAATGATTTTTCATAATTGCAGATGAGGTCATGATAATTAATTAAGGATGTCACATGGTGTACAAATGATCATTCAGAAGGGAAATTACTTATGCATTTCCATTGTTGACTAGCTGACAGGATGATGAAGTGCCTCACATTTCCACATCCATCGCAACAAGATGGCCTATTCCTTCTTTGGAAAACATCACTTGCTTACGACAACGCCATATACTGTAGTTCGCTTTTTTTGTATTTCTCACTTCACAATGGCGAGGGGAAACATTGGTAACGGAGAAATGACATACTGTAGAAAGTATTCAGATCATATTAAAAAAAACAGTCAAAAAAACGATTTCCTGTTAACATTAACTCCCATATTTACTAACCAGTTTTCTGCAATCAAACAACTTTCTATGGCTTGTGAGACCTTACAGTTAATTTACTGTGCCCTAGATCTTTTTCTTTATACAACAGGGAAAAGAGTTTAAAAAAAATCTGTGCACATTTAAATAATAACTGACAGGGGTCCCCAAAGGAATACAGCTGATGACCATGAGAAGGATGACGCAGTGTGTGGACACATGTCTGTTGTGGCTCTCCATCATGTATTCTACTGTACTAAATATGTGATAATATACTTTTTTTGTGTGTGCAGGAGTCTCCACGTCTTTTTCCCGTGCCTTTAAAAGAAGATTTCTTCCAACAAATATTACAGATTGAAATAATTATATTTAGCCCATTAAAGAAGGCAATTTTTGTTTGCTACTGTAACCCTTTTATCCCATCCCCCCTAAGTGAGATGGGGGGGTACTCTCCTTCTGGGTTACCACAAGCGGTCTGAGTGCTGCAACCTGCTGGCAACAGGAGGACTGAGGGCTCCGCGATGGTGTGGGGAGAGCCAGGACAGTGACAGGTGGGGGACAGATTACCTTTGTTTCTTCAGATGGTGCAGTGCCTCCAGCCAGTAAGGATCCTCTGGGGTCTTCAGAGGATGGATCCCCACTGACACTCCTTCATGCAGAGACAGGAAGCCACACAGCAATGTCTTTCTGTATTTTATTGAGCAGACTCCATGATAAAGAAGCCGTAGCAGCATATCTCTCAGGCAGTAATCATCATTCCTGCTCTTGCTTTCTGGGCCTAAGCTGTAGAATATCTCCTCCTTCCCCCTGGTAGCATGGGGAAGGGAGAGACAGTTTTTCCATCTGTTGTCTCCTCTCTTTCTCAGCTCACACTCTCACTAACTGAACACTAACTGAACACTAACTGAACACTAACTGAACACTAACTGAACACTAACTGATCATTTAGAAGGCATGTCCCAATTTGAATATCTCAGGGGAGTGTCTCTAACTCTGACTCATTACAAGCCAAAGCCAGGTACAGATTGGCCCACATACAGCAGGGGGCGTTCCAACCAATATCTACCCCTTTGATTGACAACCTCAGAGTTGCAAGACCTGCCCTGGAATATGCTCCAACATTCAAGGCTGAAATACACATACAGGCCTAAAACTGGATTTAACCTGTCCACTGCCTGCACTAATAGGACTGACAGAGGAAAGGTCCAGAAGCAGAAGTAACTGCCAGGAGGCCATGTTACACTACTGTAGCCCTGTGTAATTTTGGGGTTACATGCCTCTCTCCTCCTGTGCAATAATTCCTGTTAAAAGGGCAGGTTGCCAGGAGTAATCATGAGGTTTGCCCTCATCCCCTGTGATGTGTATTGTGTAGTGAAGGAAGTGACATCATGCTCTGTGTCCACTTACAGTGACACAGGGGTGGTGCCTACTGGAGCTATATAGTATGCATCACTTCCTGAATTTAGTGTGGAAGTGGAGTGTGTGAGTGTCTCATCCCACTTGAATGAGACTGTCTGACCCAACACAGTGCCAGGGCTCTGGCAAGGATGTGGCCCTCCCTTAGGGGAGAGGTGGGCAGACTATTCCTCTTACTCTATTAGAGAGTAAGGGAAGAGTAAGGACAGCTTCTAGGGCCCTGACTAGGAGTGGTGTCCAGGGACTTCCTTGAGGTGGGCAACTTTTATGATGAGCGGCTAGAGACCGGCCGCAATGATGGGCAGTCTGCCACTAAAGATGACAATAAAGAATGTCCAATTTGAAAGAACCTTCTTGCCTGAGAGTGAAGTCATTCAGGGAGAAGCTGCACCCAGAGGTTCTCTTTCAGAGACTCCTCCCTGCTGTCGTGGGGACCTGGAAAAGATGGAGGCGCTGTAACAGAAGTGAGTAGTTCTCAGCATTACCTTACGAGCCAGTCCTGATGTATTTCCCCATATCACCGCTGAAGACTCAGGAGTTCTGTAAGCCAGCAGGTGCACCACACTATAGTACATGCAACATGGGGCAGTTTCCTCACGTAAGGGGCCAATATGAGATTGGGGGGGGAAACACCGTTACACTACATTTTAATTTTGTATTATAGTATTGAAGCACGGAGTCTCTGGCGCGGAATCCCACTAATTTCAGCTCCAGGGACCCCCTGTTTCCCAAGATACTTCTGGAGATATTTACCTGCATAGTAGGTGCCAGTAGCCACTCTGCTCGGCTAGCAGGGATCACGTAATGACCCCTTTTCAAAGCTCCCACGCCCTGCAGGCCAATAGGAAGTCATGATGTCATTTGGTGTGGCGTCCTATTGGCCCACATGACATGGGAGCTTTAAGAAGCAGAGAGACACCAGCATCCCTTTCGGAGGTAAGTGTCTTTGAAGCAGGGGGTCCCTGGAGCTGAATAAATGGGGTTTAGTGCCAGAGACCCCTGCTTCAATCCTATGTTAAAAAAAATGATAAATGCCTGCTCGGATTGCTCCTGTAGAGGGGGAGCTGCTCTGCCTTATCCCACTGATGCGCTGGCGATCCAAGACTCTACCGGATCGGGAGATCGGGGGAAAGTTGTGGCAGCCATCCTGAGATTGGCGCCACATGTAAGTCAGTGGGACTCTGTGTTGGATGGCCATGTTGGGTTTGGCGACGCCGGACAGGGAGGGGCTTAGGAGCAGGATTTCCTCAGCGGACTGGGGAAGGCATGCTCAGTCATCACGGAGCCAGCAAAGAGGATGGATGCATCCAGGGAGCTAATAAGCCCCTGGACTAGGCCCCAGTTAGGCCCCGATCCCTACTGAGAACAGTATTGTAGGGAAGGCCTTAGATAGAGTCCCTTCCCAGTAAAGACCGACGACCCACATCACTGCGCAGCTGGATGGACATCCGCACAGCTACCTGCGGCCTTCGGACGAGACCGCACGTGGCAACCAGCAGTAAGGCGGGAGGGGAGTTTTGCAGACACTGCATCGTGGGACCACTGATGCGACTCTGCTACCGGAGGATCTCTCTAATTCCTTGGTGTTAGCCAGGAAGGTACCCACCATGCACCAACACACTTCAGGGAGGGTGCGCTACCATCACACATGTTGGGGTGGGAACTGTTCTGTGGACCCCAGGGTTCTAGGTGCCCGGGGAACCCTCAGTACTTTGGGGGAAACACTATTGTTATTACTATTGCTATTGTACTGTATGTTCAGAGTTATTGTGCTTATGAGCATAGACCTGCAAGTAAAGAATATTATTATTACTATTGCTGTGTGTGTTGTGGTAATTTCTTTATATTGGTTCCTATGAGGAGTCATCCCGCTCACGCTGGGATCCTCATAGATGGAGGCACTGCACCATGAGGCGGAGGCTTTGGCCTCCTGTGAGCCTCACAGATAACAGCAACCCGCGGTTTCCTGTAGGCATAGGGAAAGGGGTTACACTCCTTTAAAAATCTGATCACAAGGCACTGTGGATAACTCAGCTTTGGTGGAGTCCTCTCATTCCACAATTTTCCTCCCAACTACTAACACAATTCTACAGTTTCAACTGATTCCATTTCTGTATTACCTGATGTCAATCTCTTCACTGCTTTCCAATTACTGAATCGTACTGTAGCTGGTCCTGCTGTTTTAAATAATATGAAAACCCTAGTATGCAACAGTGACTTTTGAAGCTCATAATAAGTGTGCATACTGTATTTTACTTTTTCAGTTTGCCAGTTGATAGCTCTTGGTGATCAGTGTGAATGAACCAGGGGGAAATGGGGGTGACATTTCTCTTGTTATCTTTTCTTTTCAGAGAGGGAGAAGGAATAATAAGACCCTACACCAAATAAAATGATTAAGAATGGTATACACTGACACTTTGCAACATGCAAAGTTTGTAACATGTATTTCAATTACTCTAAATAGTGAGATAACTATAAATGATATACTATACACCACTACATCCCTATCAAAACTTTTCTTGGATCAACTGCCTATTCTATGTTGTATCCTGTTCTGCATGCCCCTTGAAACGTTTCCTTTCAAAGAATATACAATGTGTCAAGTATATCCAATGTCTTCCTAACCATACCATCTGCCAGTTTACTGTTGTCAGTAGCAGTGCATTATATATGTGTGCAGCTCCTGCACGATCATCAGATTTGATGATGTGATATCACAAGCCATGTCCTGATCTACTGTAAGAGAACGCAGAGAGGATTACAGGCACACGTTACTTCCAGCAACAAAGGTAAACTTCTGGTGCACATAGAGATGGGGAAGATCAGGAAGATCCTGCTCCACCCCAAAGAATTCCAGAGAATGAGGAAAGCACCCAGACACACGGACTTGTAAAAAAGGTGATTTATTTATAAAAAACAAAACAAAACAGGTGTTTTATTTTCTTTGCTGAATAAATCACCTTTTCTATTTGTGGATGCTTTCCTCATTCTCCCTGATCTACTGTAAGAATCATCTTGAAAGGTATATTTTTGTGAGGAATTTCATGGAGTTTATAGATCTGGATGACCTTCATTTGTTGATAAACACATTAGTGGGTATTAGAAAGGGAAAAGTTAAATTTGTAACAAAAATGGTGTTTTTCACATTTTCGAACTTCTCATTTTTTTTTATCTGAGGCTTATTAGTGGGATATAGAAAACTGGAAGACACTTTCAGGGATCAGGATTAATTTCTAAAGCAGGCTTTAGAAACTCAAAATGACAAGCAAAACTGATTTGACAGAAACATTTCTGCAAAGCAGAACACTCCCCGAAGGTTTTACAATGTAGCACTATCCTGTTCAGGGGTTCGCAAACTTTTCATGCTGTGCCCCCCCCCCCTGCCTGCTCTCCTCCGTTGTTGCACCTCCCCTCCCCATACCTCGTGTGGCGTCAAATGATGCCGCGGGGTCGTGTGACGTCATGTGACTCACATCGTCATTTGATGTCACATCACTATGACAACCGTGATGTCACATGACCCCGCGGCATCATTTGACAGCGCGTTGCCATGGTCACGCGTCCTGAAGCCGGCTGAATCTCGGTAAGTACAGGTTGCAGAGGCCTCGCGCTGACCCCCGGCATTTAATTGAAATGCCTTGGGAAACAGCGCAGGACCTCTGCAACCGCCCGCGACCCCCCCCCCCCAAAAAAAATCTCATGCTCCCCTGTTTGCGCACCCCTGCAGTATGTTATCCAGGTTACAAAGGATGATACCGGGAAAAAATAGTCTGACAGGGTGGGATCGCACCTTTAAGCATCAATGGCAACAAAATCGACTAGTCCACTATATCATGCAGAGCAGAAAAGCTGTGACCTGGGAGAAATTAAGGAATGTCTATATTTAAAATCTAAGCAGTCAGAGGCATGTACAGCAATTGCTTTTATAATAGGTTCTTCTATGCTAATGGAATCTAAAGGACAGCGTGTGCTGAAAGATATTGGGACCTGCTCTTGGTATATTGCGCTCCAGGACTCGTGTAACCTTTGCAACTTTCGTTTGCTTTTCATATGATGTGAATATGCATTTTATATATTACAGAGAACTTCTTGCTTTTTAACCGTCTAGACAGTAATGATGTAAAAATGCCCCCCTCCGGAAGCAGCTGAAACCACACATGAAGATGAGAGGTGTGTAGATCACAAGAATTAGCACATGCAGTACTTTTGGTATTCATTTAACATTGATATCAAATATTTAAGAGGAATCAAAATGTTTAAGAGGAAAGGTTCAATTCTTTACAACTAGCAGTTATAATGGTTAAAATTGATTTATATATACCTTTTAGTGTAGGGGCGCCTAATAGCTATGGCCATCGGGGGTTCTACAATTACAGCAAGCAGTTCACATACTGTATTTCTTGCTAAATGAATAATGGGAAGTGAGAAACATGAAAAGGTGAAGACAGGTTTAGAATTAAAGTCCAGACCAAAAATCTTTGGATGAAATGCATGTCAAAATGTATCTTCAAAGCAGAATAACAGTGCAGCTCAATATACAGTAGATATAATTGTAAAATAAGGATACATTTACTGTTCTAAATTTGAATGTGTATCGTGGGCCTGATTTACCTATAGTACTGTAGTGCCGACGGTTATTCTAAAACAAACCAGTGGCAATTACCAAAAAGACCCAGGTACATGCTGGGTACATGCTGCAACATTTCAGTGACATTTCTGCAGAGACTAATGGCCCATCAGATTAACAGCGGGGGTCCCTGGCAGTCCCATTCAAACTGAATGAGACTGCCAGGAACCCCTGCTGTGTACCCAGCATGTACCCAGCATGTACCTGGCTAGTTTAAGGCAAGTTTTAGAATACTCGTTGGCTCGTCTGTATATAATGCCAGGACATTCAGGGAACATCGCAACAGTTGGCATGCAGATGGCTCTTGTGACAACTATTGACCGCTAAATACACGTTTATGTTCATAAGGTTGAGTTTTGCCGCGGCTCTTGGAGTGCACCAGCCGCTATCTGAGCACATGAGGAGGGCTTGCTCTATCATTCATAGAAGCCAGAAGGAGGGGCCAAGGCCATATGAAACCTGTCAAAGCAATCACGTAGCCTGCTTCTAAATGTCTGTGACGCTCTATGGTCATGACATTTTCAGCGTTTAACGAGTACATCATCACAGAAAGCCTTTGATGTGTTACTTTAACATAAGGTTATCAAAAAATCCTACCCCAGATTCTCCCCAGGTGTCAGCTCCAAATTGGGATTGTACTCCTTTTCCTTTCCATTTTTTCCAGGTAAGTCAATTAGGCCTAGCTCACTTGACCTATAATAATCCAAATTCTAGGCCTCATACAATAGGGTTCACCACAGTCACCTCCCCTAGTAGAATTTCCATCTCAACTATATGCGATGCCACTGCTTTGTATACTAGTCTTCATATTTATAGTTTACTATAACCATGAATCTAACTTGTCGGCCACCCCAATCTTAACCATGTTCTAATGTGGAGCAGAAGACAGTTACATAGCAATTCTCGTCTTAATAGTTATCGTCCAACTATAACAAGTGATAGGACAAAAAGCAGTGGATGCTGTACATGTAAGCAATATTGCACACCAAGATACTGTCCCTCTATAATTTTATGATGTACTGCTGTAAGGATCATGCATCCTTTTATGTGATCTGTAGATCACCGGAATAATAGTGATGACTTAGGTTAGAGGTGGCCATCTCCAGTCCTCAAGGGTCAACAACTGAGCCACTGATTGAGGCACCTGAAGCAGGGATATTCTGAAAACCTGACCTGTTGCTAGCCCTTGAGGACTACAGTTGGCCACCCCAGACTTAGGTCAATGTTGTAATTATGCTGAAACAACTGAAAATATGTTTGTAAACTGTAATCACAATAAAGCTCACAGAAAAAGTGCAAACGGTGTTGTGCCTTCCCTGGATTAAAAGGAGGAAATTGAAATGTCATCCCTATTGCAGCTGTACACATGTTTTGGGACTTCTCCGCTCTGTAATTCAGTGCAATCAAATTACGTGTAATGTGTTATTATCACTTGTATACAAAGTAAGGGAACGCTAAGCTCACAGGCAGATGCCAACAAGCTTAATATTACAAGAAAAGAAGAAAGTATCGTCATGAAGAATTCTACCTTCTTCAATTTAAAATGTACACTCTTAATTTGATTTCAAATTATATCATTTAATCTCTTCAGCGCTATGTTCAACCCTGTAGCACACAAGGTATGCGGTTGTATGCAGATATTCTTGACTTAACCTTCATAAACGATGTAAACACGTCTCTTTCGTTGGTGCAGCAAGGAAAATACTCAAAGCATAACCTTTAGGGCTATCAATGCTGTTTATAGTGTATATAATTATCTTCTGTTTTATGCCTGTGGCGGCAGCTTTTAGTAATGTGAGTTTTTGGCATGGAGGATTTTGAATGCTATCCTTCACAAGCAGTTGTTTTTTTTCCCCCACAAACAGCAAATACTTGCATTATCTATTAATTATAGACAGTATCAGCAGGGTTCCCACCTTCTACTGAAGGCCAACCCGGAGATAACATTTTTTTTTTAACTTAATTTTGCGCTTACCTTCGTCGGCGGTGTCTCCCGGTGTCCTCTGGCATCGTTCCAACAGACACGCTGGTATCTAAAAGCAGCAGTCCAAGTAACAAGCTATGTTGCCGGTCGATCCGTTCTCCTGTAATAGATTGGCACAGATTCGGTTCGGGGGTTCACTAAATGGCTGACAGTGCAGCAGAAGAGGACCAAAGATACAAAGTTCTGTGGGGAAGATCATGTGACCAGGCAGTCGCTCGATACAATTGGTGCACTGCTAGAGAGAGGGCAGGGCTCAAAAAGGGGTGTGCCAGAGCTTGTTTCAGACGGGGATGTGACTTTGTAAATGTTTGCTATGGAAACAAAAAATGCTTGTTACATTATAATACATTAAAAATTTAATTCACAATTGTTTAAAAAAATTAGACACTGCTTGAATGAGTAGTGGGTAAGGCCAGGATTATACCAAAAAACGCCCGGAGGGATGCCACGTGGCACCAAAACAAAGAGTATACATGCCCGCAAAGTGTTTATACCTATGCTGACAGTCGAACCGCGTCCTACTGCAATGCGGGAGAAGGTTGAAGAGATTTGTAAATTTGTTTTCAGGTTGCGATGGACGTGTCACATGACGCAGCTACCCAATCAAAGTACAGATGTCAGCCTTGTCTCCCCTGCAGTCGCGCGCGCAGAAGAATGTGCTGGTGCACATGTCGCTCTGTGACATCACAGATGCGCGCGCATTGCAGTTCTTTAGTATAATCGCAGCCTAAGGAGACTGGGCGAAGCACCTCTAAAGCCTGCTCCAAAACATTGACTCTGATTATTGATGGCCTGTGCTGTTATAGCCTCCCGATTCCTTCTGTTATCCCTCATGAGGCGGAAGAGATACCTGACAAATGCAGTAGGGGCCACAGGCAGAGGGACCAATGCAGCGGCAGCAGGGGCCACAGGCAGATGGCCCAATGCAGCAGCAGGAGAGTCCACAGATAGAGACATCACTTGAGCAGATGGAGGGACCACAGCTGGATGATCCACAACAGTTAGATCGAAGATGAATACTTCTTCACCCTCTGTGCCCTGTGTTGGATTCCACGTATACCCTGTTCACATATGTAACTGTATTTGTAACCATGTATTATTTGTTATCTTAACTCTATGCCCAGGACATACTTGAAAACAAGAGGTAACTCTCAATGTATTACTTCCTGGTAAAACATTTTATAAACAAAAAAATGTCAGAAGCATTGGGTTCTGATGCTGGAGGTTAAGGGTCTTGTCTGTGAGATGGCCTTATGTTAAAATAAAACAAAAATCAAAAAATATTGTTCAATAGAATATGAAATTTTGACATGATGTGTTTAAAGTGTCATAGTTGTGTCCACAAAGCTATACTATATATTATATATACTATTAAAACTTAAGGCTAGATCAAGAAAAGGGTGCAAAACTTAAGCACACCTTTGCTCCCAATCTCATTGTCATTAGAGTTTGTTGAATGTGTCAAAATTAAAGCTGCAAAATCTTTGCAGGTTTAACAAAATCGATTCAGACGGATATTCATAGACCGTTAGGACAGTAAAAAATATGGACAAATGCTCCCGAAACAACCGTCCTATTTTACGTGCTGGATATATCCCCTCAAACCTTTAATTAAGCCAGAGCGGTCATAAGGGTGTGTCCTGATGGCCAGTAAGGTAGCTAATGGGTTAATACAAATACCCAAACTATCTGTTACTATCTATTGTACAGCATGGATGTACAACCACTATGGAATACAAGGGGTTAACTGGCCCCCTTGATTTCCTCAGGTGGCCTACTCTCCCTGACCAGGCCACCAATACAAAAAACCCACCCTGCCAACAAACCCCTTCTACAGTACTGGCCATTAGCCCTACTAGCCAAATGGCCAAAATAAACACAATATACTGTAAAGGTCCCGTTTGGGGACCGAAACGTTGGTTCAATGTGCAAGTATCTTTTATACTAAAAATCATATTCTGATACCTATTGAGGGCTGTTGCCTTCTTTATTTGTTTTTGGTACAAGCACCAGTATATTGTTGCATTACTACAGGAGTGCCGGACTACTTTTGTTGTGTATCTATATTTGGATGTTAAGTTTCAGTCGGCGAATGGCCATCCAGGATGATATTCCAGAGAGACATTCAGAAACGTTGGTCTGTATAGCAGGTGTAAGGTCATTGGTTGAGAGGTAAATTTGTGTGTCGTAAGCATAGAGGTGATATTTAAACCCAAAAAATGTGATTAGGTC
Organism: Ascaphus truei; assembly: GCF_040206685.1. Taxonomy (NCBI): domain Eukaryota; kingdom Metazoa; phylum Chordata; class Amphibia; order Anura; family Ascaphidae; genus Ascaphus; species Ascaphus truei. Next base: position 95,129,493 of record NC_134489.1, read on the forward strand.
ACCTAGAGAGAGTGTGTAAAGAGAAGAGGTCCCAGGACAGAGCCCTGGGATACCCCCACAGAGAGATCGATAGAAGAGGAGGAGGTGTTATCAAAAGAGACACTGAAAGTACGATGTGAGAGGTAAGAGGAGATCCAGGATAAAACTTTGTACTGAATACCAAGAGTATGGAGAATGTGAAGGAGAAGAGAGTGGTCCACGGTGTCAAATGCTGCATAGAGGTTAAGTTATATGAGCAGAGTGTAATGACCTCTGTCTTTGGCAGCATGGAGGTCATCAGTTATTTTAGTGAGGGCTGTTTCAGTCGAGTGAGCAGTGCGGAAGCCAGATTGTAGAGGGTCTAGGAGAGAAAAGGTGTTGAGAAAGTGTAGCAATCGAGAGAATACAAGGCGTTCAAGGAGTTTGGAGGCAAAAGGCAGGAGGGAGACAGGTCGGTAGTTAAAAGGACAGGTAGGGTCAAGCTTGCTGTTTTTGAGTAATGGTATGACTGTTGCATGCTTGAAGGAGGATGGAAAGGTACCAGAGTAGAGGGAAGAGTTAAAAATTTGTGTGAGCGTAGGGATTATAGAAGGAGCCAGAGGTTTTAGGAAATGGGAGGGAATGGGATCAACAGGGCAGGTGGTAAAGGGAGAAGAGGAGATCAGCAGTGACACATCCTCCTCCGAGACAGCGGAGAAAGAGTCAAGGAAGGCAGGAGCAGAGTTAGGAAGCGGTGTGGGATGGGAGGAGGCAACAGATGGGATGTTCTGACGTATGTGTAGCCCCCTGTAAACAGCACAGGCTATACCTATCTCCTTCTGCTGTGGTAAGTCCTGTTAAGATCAGGCACCAGTAATCATCATGGGTTTTCCCCCTTCATAGCCCTATCCTGAGTGGTAGATGCAGGCCTGGACTCTGCTGCAGACGTGAGCAAGAGGAGAGGCTCTGCTGACATCACGAGGGGCGGGGCTAGCTCTATATTTAGCAGCCAACTCCGGTGAGTAGAGTTAGAGAGAGTTAATAGTGATATCGAGAGTCTGTATTTGCCGGTTAGTTATGCCGAGAGTATGCAGTGCAGTTAATATGCCATGAGTCTAGGAATCCTGCGGATCGGTCCGAGGATTTGGAGGAGACTACGATCTCCCCTGCGCAGAGTGCAAGAGAGAGAAGAGCGGATAGATTCAGTGTCCTTTAGTAGAGCTGATAGAATTATAGACTTGGTGGACCAATGCCCTCACCCCACTGCCAGGGGTGATGGGGAGAATCCAAGACCCACCTCGAGGCTAACCTCGGGGGTGGGCCACGGGGTATTGAAGCCCTAGCCCAGACCATCCTGCCGGAGGAGCGACTTGGAGGGAAGGAGAGGAGGAATTATCTGGGTGCAAGGCGAGCGGCGTAATAACCCGTCCTGGCTATTGTTGTTGCGGCTGTTGAAAGCCACTATCGTTGGGATATTGCTGCTCTGTCAATAAAAGAGACTACTCATTATCATCAAAGACTGTGTGTGACTTGGAAAGTACTACCATTGGACCCAAGGGGTTCTTCTATACCGGTCCTGTCCCATATTCCTGGGAGTATAGAAGATGGAGGCGCTGCACCACTAAGAGATCATGGAGGCTACCACCCCAGAAGCCCAGTCCTTGCTCCCCCACAACATCGCAGGAAGCTCAGACCCTCCTGTTCCTCACAGGTACGCACCACACCGCATGTAATGCGCCCTCAGGCACCCTAGACACCACCGTAGAGTCTGGGGGAAGGGGGGGAAGCAGGGTTACATATGGATTCCACCTTTTCCTTTAAAAAGTCAGCAAAGTCCTGAGGTGAAATGGAGGAAGAAGAGGAGGCAGCCAAGGGTGGTCTGAGTAGAGAGTCAAAGACAGAAAAGTGTCATCGTGGGTTAGACTTGTGTGTGTTGATTAGTGAAAAGTGAAAAGTAGGTTTGTTTAGCCTGAGAGAGGGCAGTGTTGAAACAGGACAGCATAAATTTGTAGTGAAGGAAGTCTGCAAGGGTATGAGATTTCCTCTAGAGGCATTCAGAGGAACGAGTGCAGGAACGCAGCATGCGCGTGTGTGAATTTAGCCAGGGTCTGGGGTTAGAAGGGCGAGGACGGCGGAGAGAAAGCAGGGCATGTAGATCAAGAGAGGAGGATAAGGCAGAGTTGTAGTTCCTGACCTGGTTGTCAGGGTCTGAAGCAGAACTGAGAGAGGAGAGGGAGGATCATAAAGTGGAATCAAAAGCTTGTAGGTTAATAGAGCGCAGGTTTCTGCAAAAACGTGGACAGGGAGAAGTGAGAAGATCTGGACAGTGTGAGCCTCAAAGGAGGGAAAAGCAAGAGATAGGGGAATAGGAAGGGTCCGGTAACGGCAGAGCGAGGAGAGCAGGAGCCCCACGCCCCCACCCCTGCCATCAGGGCGCATGTGTGAGAGAAGGAAAGGCCACCATAGGAGAGGGCAGCTTCCAGAGCAGAGCCAGACTGAGTGAGCCAGGTCTCAGTTATAGCAAATTGGAGCAGAGTGAGAGAGAAAGAAGTCATGCACAGAGAGGAACTTGTTAGAAAGGGAGCGAGCTTCCAAAGGGCACAGGAGAAAGGGAGAGAGGAGAGAGGTTGGCAGGGGATGGGTATGAGGTTGGAGGGGTTGACACCAAAAGGCGTAGAAGTTGCATGTGGGAGGCGAGGGCTAGAGCATATAGGAATAAGGCAGAGACCAGGATTGGGAGAGAGATTCCCAGAAGCAAGGAGGAGAAGCATGGATAGAAAGAGGATGTGTGAGGATGATTTGTAGGGGTGTGTTTTAGTGCAGGGTGTATAGCTGTGGGGTGTCAGAGGGCGCAGGTAAGAAAGGAGTTCATGTGAACAGAGAAGTGGGGAAGAAAGGAGAGATGGAGATATGTGAATAGAGTTAGAGGAATAATGAGGCTGGTGGAAGGAAGTGCATAATTTGAAAATAAGTGCGGTTACGGCAAATATAAAAAGTATAGGCGGCATCATAGCAATAGTTAAGTGTTGAGATGTGCAGTCTGGGATGGATGATATCCTCCTTTCCAGCGTAGATCAAATGCAGGAATCAGAACCAGTAGGTATTTTCCACTTTTCCACTTCTTTTTGAACTTCCTTTTTAAACTTCATCATTACCCTTCTACTTTAAACATGTCTACTTAAAAGCATAGCTGCAAAAACACACACAGTCTGTGAGGATCCCTAGAGATCCAATATACCAGCACAGCACAAGAGATAATCACAAAAAGTGGTTTATTGGGTCCAAAATGCACACATATCCCTTATTTTGGACCCAATAACCCACTTTTTATGATTATCTCTTGTGCTGTGCTGGTATATTGGATATCTAGGGATCCTCACAGATTGTAACTATTTACCCTTTACCGTGCACCACCCCTGTAAATGTCTCTATGTGCTATTTTTCTTTATGTTGATAAAAAAAAAAAAAGAAAGCTTTAAGAAATTACGTGCATTCTTCATTGAACTGACTTTAACTTTATTTGCTCCAAATAACCATGGATAGTTATGTATTCTTCAGGAAATGAACCACACACATTAGTCCAGAAGATGGCAGTACGGTATAATGCTCAAGTACTGATCTCTGATATCGGTTAATGTTAAGCATACAGTGTGGACTGTAAAGAGAATAAATGGACAATCAGGAAGAACATGCACACGTGTCACTGAAAGGGGTATGCAGACTAAATTAATGCAATTCTCTTTTTTACACATTTGTTTAACGTGTTATTCTTGAACTTCATCTGTGCTGGAAAAAGTAAGGAGACTCTGCTCATATTTCTCAATGTATTAATGTCTTAATTACTGACCACTTACTTAATAATTAAAGGCTGACACACAGTATACAAATATAGCCCTCAGACTCCACCCCCCCTCCCCCCGGTCGCAGATCGGACGCCTAGGGTGTACTAAGGTCTGGCTACGTGTCTGGGTGTGGTGCATACCTGACGGCAACAGAAGGGCCTGAGTCTCCCGCGATGGTGTGGGGGAGGACCGGAACAGGTTACTGGGGTTCATACCTTCATCCTTTCTCAGTGGTGCAACGCCTCCATCTCTGTGAAGCCCCAGGGATATGGGGTGGAACCCTTACAGAGAACTTCCCACACAGGGATGAGAGATTCCAGTCTCAGTCAGTCTCTATAAAATCAGCAGCAGCTCTCTTTATTATCACAGCACACAGAGTAGCAGCAACAACAGCAACACGCTGTCAATCAGGTACAAGGTCTTCTCTCCCACCAGACTGCACACCCTCAGGATGGTCTCTGGGTACTCTCTGTGTCCCTGCCACCACCCCAAGCTGTGGGTGCTCAGGGTGGGGCTAGCTCTTCCCTCACCCCCTAGGCAGGGTGAGAGGCACTGGTCCACCTATAGCTAACTAGGCCCTACTCCTCAGGAACCAAGCTAGCTCAAACACTGTCTTACTGCTCAGGACTGAACCCAGCACAGAACTACTTGTCACTGACAGGAACAGGCAACTCTAAATTGAGACAGCCCTCCCCTTCATGACATCAGCAGGTAACCGCCCCTGTGTCTATGCCTTCCACACAGGGTCAGATGACCTACTTCCACCTCTCAGAGCAGGGCTTGATGTGGGGGAAACCCATATTAACTACTGGCAGTCTACCCTTAGCAGGACTTATACCATTAGGAGGATAGACATATAGCCCTATTTCTTACCAGGGCTACACTCTCCCTCAGGTGGAATCCAATGGTCCCCACTTGGACCTAATTTTGGCAGCACCATCCTGCACGTGAACAATCTGGAAATACAAACACAATTATTACTGCCCATACCATCAGACCGTCCCACCCGGATGGCGAATTAAAGATATGGTACCTCCCAACATGGAGAACCTAACTAGTAGTAATGGTGTGGGTCAGGCTTTCTAACTTCCCGCACATTGTGATCTGTAACTTTTACATAATAGGGATGTACTGACCCATACTCCGGCCTATACACCACGCTATGCATGTAAATACTCCTCCCAACACTCCATGCCCATATGACATCGCATACTTTGTCTTCGTTATGATAGGCCACCCTACCGAACTTAGTCCGAAGGTATTCCATAACAGCCTCCAGGAGCCAGGTATCTCTCTGCTCCTCGATTTGTAGCATAATGGGCTCAGGTACATAGGGGAACTCATAGCCATGGGACTGCCTATACCTGGCCATTATGGCCCTGTCTGCTCTACTGAGCTTGGCAGTACTCAACTCTGAGGTTCCTCTGGGGCTACATCATCATACAGTACAGCGGGACCCTTGGGAATGATTAGATTTTGCTCAATGTCCCTATACTGGTTATCCAGTTTGTCAGCAACCTCCTGTGGAGAAAAGGTGCCTACAGCCCACCAATGGTCAACTATATGGTTTTTAATGAGTAAAAACCGAGTACGGTCCATACCTGCATGGTACCCTGTAAACAGCGGTGCCCACCACTTGTCTTGATGCTCATACCCTGATACCACCCTCATATCGGTATCTGACTCTGCTTGTGAGGACACACCTGATGTCGCCGCCTCAGTAGAGTGCGAACATTTGAGTCTACCTCTTGTCACATTGGTGTAAATTGTGGGGTTCATCCTATGCACTACCATACTTCCAGAACCCACTTCTGCAGTAGTATGGGACCCTCTGGCCCTACCTCTAAGTGCAGGAGAAAACGGAACAGGGTTAAGCACACAAATAACATTAGCATACGGTATCTCCCCATCAGACCCTTCATCACTGAGTTCCCAATCCCTCCAATCTGTAGAATATTTGGGGTTCTTGCTCAGCTTATCCCCACTAGGACCCGGTGACCTGACACATGACGGGGCAGTGGCCGGGGCAATGGCGCTAGGGGCGGTGACTGGGGAATCGGCAATGTCCAGTACAGTGTCTATGAGTCGGGCAATGCCGCGACCAGTGGACATCTTTTGACTTGCCCTTTCCGGTGCGCTTCGTGCTCCTCTGGTAACGCCCTGGGCCTTCAGTGTCGCAAGCGCGGCTGCCATGGCCGCTCCTCTCTTTGAAAACAAAACTTCCGGGCCTCTGCGCCAGTCTGACCCGGAAGTGTCGTCATCGCTGGTGGCCGCGGAATCTCCATCCGCTCCGTGGTCTCGCACCGGATGTGCATAGAGGACCGGAAGGGGCGGTGGTGGACCATCTGGACCGCGGACGGGTAGGTAGGCCGCAAGCCTTTCTCTCTCACCCTCTGCAGGTGCCGTCTTCGCCTGGCGGGAGTAAGGGGGTGGAGGTGTCTCCTTACCGCTCTGCTGCCGGCTGGTGATCGTTGGTTCCTCCGGAGCCGTCTCGGATCCCATCTCCACCACACTGGGAGTCGCTACCATCGGAGGACTTCTACGCTGCTCAGGCCGCACCAGCACTCGCCGTCGGGGGGTGTCCGGACTCGTCTGCTCCCTCTCTCCAGTAAGTGGACCGCCATCTTTGTTACAGCTGGGGTGGTTCGCCGGTAGGTGCATCGCCACCGATGGTAGGCCATCTCCTTCCTCCGAAGACACCTTTTCTGGTTCCCCCGCTTGGGAGTCACCTGGATCACTTGCCGCACCGCCAGTGGGTAGTGGTACGAAATGGGCCCGCTCCAGTACCTCCACTGTAGTCGCACTCTTCTCTGGTGCAGTTCTGATGGGCTGGGCCTCGGTTCCCACCTCAGCGGCGATACAGGGAACTAGGACAGCCTTCTCCTCTGTCTCAGCCACCTCCGTTAGAGTTCCTGGAGAGGCACTTCATGGTGTCTTTAACATAGGCCATGGCTCGACAGGCCATAGATAGAACGTGCCACATTAAGGGCATTGTGCTGTCGTGCTCGGGGTCGGTCCGGGTGTCCTACAGTGTACGCACAGGCACTGGAGATACTCTCGGCTGTCAACCTCCACAACCAGGAAGCCTCCTGGAAACTGAAATGGGGTAACATTCAATTCAGTCATCTTTTTCGCAGGGGTTGAACAGTTCAGCTCACTCTTAGCTCCTCTCTCTTCAATAGTCAGGCTGAAGTGAATTTCCTCGCTCTCAATTCCTGTCCCTCCTTTCTCTGGAGCGGACAACTCTGATTGGCTCTTGCCGTGCCCCCTCCCTCTGGTAGAAACAAGAGGAGGGGCACTCTCTCGCTCGGCGTGACGTGGCTACTTCTGTCGGCCAGTCAAGACACAGGTGGGTGGGCTTTCGGCTTTCGCGCCGCTCCACTCTTTTGGCTGGGGATATGTGTTTGGCGCCAAACCCCTGCACATCTCTCGCCACATTTCTCTTGCAGCCTGCTTGCACGCGGCACGTGCGCGATCTAGGCTTGGCGGGAGTCGCCATTTTGGATCGGCTGCTATCTGCTTGGCCGTGAATGACGCTGCTGTCGCCATTTTTAACTCCTCCATGCCCCGCAGAGCACATGTATCAGCGGCCGCCATCTTTAGTGAGCCCACTGAGCCCACAATAGCACTACTCTCAGTGTCTACTGTGCAACACGTTCCTAGACACTGACTGTTCTCTGAATGCTCTCTGGCTGCTCTCTGCATGCTTTAACCCACGAATATGATGTATGGCATACCCCAGGCTAGGCAGAACTCCTTCTTTATACACCGCACTCGCTGACGGTTCCTACAAGTACTCTGTGGTGTGCTTTCTAGGTGCTGGCTAGTGTACTGGACATCTCCTCAGTACTGGGCATCTCCTACTGTTGGCCACTCATAGTGCGGGCCCTGGGCCATGGTCCCTGGACTAGTTAACAGGCTAACCCCCCCCCCCCCAGTTGCCTCACAATATCTGCCTCAAGGGACTAGAACAGCAATAGCCATGCACCCAATTTACAACACCCTCTTAGGGCACCCAGGGCATACTGTGCGAGAGTCCATGCTCCCCTGATATGCATTTGCACCCTACTTTCTGCAGTACTCGCATGGAAGGTGTACTTAGCGCTTCCAGCTCTGCTTCGCTGAAAACCTGTCCTGTTTATCTCAGCAGCGCCTCCAACTGTAACCCTCAGACCCCCCCCCCCAGTCACAGATCGGTTTCCCTAGGGTGTACTAAGGTCTGGCTACGTGTCTTGATGTGGTGCATACCTGCCGGCAACAGGAGGGCCTGAGTCTCCCGCGATGGTGTGGGGGAGGACAGGAACAGGTTACTGGGGTTCATACCTTCATCCTTTCTCAGTTGTGCAACGCCTCCATCTCTGTGAAGCCCCAGGGATATGGGGTGGAACCCTTACAGAGAACTTCCCACACAGGGATGAGAGATTCCAGTCTCAGTCAGTCTCTATAAAATCAGCAGCAGCTCTCTTTATTATCACAGCACACAGAGTAGCAGCAACCACAGCAACACGCTGTCAATCAGGTACAAGGTCTTCTCTCCCACCAGACTGCACACCCTCAGGATGGTCTCTGGGTACTCTCTGTGTCCCTGCCACCACCCCAAGCCGCAGGTGCTCAGGGTGGGGCTAGCTCTTCCCTCACCCCCTAGGCAGGGTGAGAGGCACTGGTCCACCTATAGCTAACTAGGCCCTACTCCTCAGGAACCAAGCTAGCTCAAACACTGTCTTACTGCTCAGGACTGAACCCAGCACAGAACTACTTGTCACTGACAGGAACAGGCAACTCTAAATTGAGACAGCCCTCCCCTTCATGACATCAGCAGGTACCGCCCCTGTGTCTATGCCTTCCACACAGGGTCAGATGACCTACTTCCACCTCTCAGAGCAGGGCTTGATGTGGGGGAAACCCATATTAACTACTGGCAGTCTACCCTTAGCAGGACTTATACCATTAGGAGGATAGACATATAGCCCTATTTCTTACCAGGGCTACACTCTCCCTCAGGTGGAATCCAATGGTCCCCACTTGGACCTAATTTTGGCAGCACCATCCTGCACGTGAACAATCTGGAAATACAAACACAATTATTACTGCCCATACCATCAGACCGTCCCACCCGGATGGCGAATTAAAGATATGGTACCTCCCAACATGGAGAACCTAACTAGTAGTAATGGTGTGGGTCAGGCTTTCTAACTTCCCGCACATTGTGATCTGTAACTTTTACATAATAGGGATGTACTGACCCATACTCCGGCCTATACACCACGCTATGCATGTAAATACTCCTCCCAACACTCCATGCCCATATGACATCGCATACTTTGTCTTCGTTATGATAGGCCACCCTACCGAACTTAGTCCGAAGGTATTCCATAACAGCCTCCAGGAGCCAGGTATCTCTCTGCTCCTTGATTTGTAGCATAATGGGCTCAGGTACATAGGGGAACTCATAGCCATGGGACTGCCTATACCTGGCCATTATGGCCCTGTCTGCTCTACTGAGCTTGGCAGTACTCAACTCTGAGGTTCCTCTGGGGCTACATCATCATACAGTACAGCGGGACCCTTGGGAATGATTAGATTTTGCTCAATGTCCCTATACTGGTCTTACTGGTGCCTTACTGGTCTTACTGCTCAGGACTGAACCCAGGACAGAACTACTTGTCACTGACAGGAACAGGCAACTCTTAATTGAGTCTTAATTGAGTCAGCCCTCCCCTTCATGACATCAGCAGGAACCGCCCCTGTGTCTATGCCTTCCACACAGGGTCAGGTGACCTACTTCCACCTCTCAGAGCAGGGCTTGATGTGGGGGAAACCCATGTTAACTACTGGCAGCCTGCCCATAGCAGGACTTATACCAGTAGGAGGATAGACATATAGCCCTATTTCTTACCAGGGCTACACAAACAACACACAGAACCCCAACAAGTTCATTTTAGCAACCCCTAAGCCCCCATAAAATATACATGTATATAAGGAGATGGGGGAGTGTACCTGAGACAGGTACAAAAGGTCCCTTATATTGGCGCACAGCAGACCCTTATAATATACTATGGTCAGGGGTGAATGAAATGTACAAAGCACAAGATAAAATAAAAAAAGTTTATTAAATATTTTACAATGTTGTGTGGTGTAATTCACTTAGATAAAAATAGACTGGATAAGTCTATACTACTACTGGGTATCCCTAGTCGGTGCCAGTGTGGGATAGTGATCTCATGCCAAATGGCTCAAAATAGGAAGTGTTTGAGGCAGTGTGTGAAAGATCAATGCATACAAATGTTTACTGATACTCAGCCAAATCTTAATAATGTGTGTAGCAAGTCTAGGTTGTATGGTAGCTGCCTGCACTGATGTAATGTGCTGATATGAAAAGGCTAAAGTCCAAAACTAAACAGAAGAATTGGCATTGAAAAACGGGACAGGTTTTTTCCTATTGATTTGGCATTGAAAAACGGGACAGGTTTTTTCCTATTGTAATTGTAGAGTCACCCTGTATATCAGATGGAAGGTCCAGCTGGTGTATGTATCATGATTCTATTAGCTCAAATCACCATATAGAGATGCGGTCTTATACAGGTATACGTGCACCCTGTCTCAGCTACAGTTCTAACCCTTTGTAACTGAGGGAATCATTGCCAGCTCGCATATGTTATATATAGTTTGTGGGTGAGCACAGGGAGCACTGTCAAAGTTGTAGCAGTGCTGGACACCTCTTTAAGTGGGTGTATCAAGGAGTGCACGATCTAGATATCAAGTGAAGATGCCATGAGAAGCACTAAACATTTCAGCAGTACTGTTAGGTAATACAAAAGTAGTGGTGTGTCGGCAAAGACAAAGGGTCTTTGCCGACACACCACTACTTTTGTATTACCTAACAGTACTGCTGAAATGTTTAGTGCTTCTCATGGCATCTTCACTTGATATCTAGATCGTGCACTCCTTGATACACCCACTTAAAGAGGTGTCCAGCACTGCTACAACTTTGACAGTGCTCCCTGTGCTCACCCACAAACTATATATAACATATGCGAGCTGGCAATGATTCCCTCAGTTACAAAGGGTTAGAACTGTAGCTGAGACAGGGTGCACGTATACCTGTATAAGACCGCATCTCTATATGGTGATTTGAGCTAATAGAATCATGATACATACACCAGCTGGACCTTCCATCTGATATACAGGGTGACTCTACAATTACAATAGGAAAAAACCTGTCCCGTTTTTCAATGCCAAATCAATAGGAAAAAACCTGTCCCGTTTTTCAATGCCAATTCTTCTGTTTAGTTTTGGACTTTAGCCTTTTCATATCAGCACATTACATCAGTGCAGGCAGCTACCATACAACCTAGACTTGCTACACACATTATTAAGATTTGGCTGAGTATCAGTAAACATTTGTATGCATTGATCTTTCACACACTGCCTCAAACACTTCCTATTTTGAGCCATTTGGCATGAGATCACTATCCCACACTGGCACCGACTAGGGATACCCAGTAGTAGTATAGACTTATCCAGTCTATTTTTATCTAAGTGAATTACACCACACAACATTGTAAAATATTTAATAAACTTTTTTTATTTTATCTTGTGCTTTGTACATTTCATTCACCCCTGACCATAGTATATTATAAGGGTCTGCTGTGCGCCAATATAAGGGACCTTTTGTACCTGTCTCAGGTACACTCCCCCATCTCCATCACAACACTCCCTTGGCAGCACGCTACTCCATCTAGGGGTTTGAGCGAGGTCTCTTTCCATAATACATGTATATAAGTATCAAAAAGGAGAGCTATTGAGTGTGGCAAATGTATAGAGCAAGCGACAGAGAAGCCCAATGCTACTGCCAATATGACAAAAATACACAGTAAAATACTTATATATTCTCTTGAAAAAGGGTCATTTAGTTTAACCCTTTGGCCAAAGCTTCGTGGAGCGCACCAGTCAATGTCAGATTTGTAAAAATGTCGCCCTTAGGCACTTACCTGATGTCGACCTCTTCCTCTAGCGCCGCTAGTGTGACTCACGTTGGCGACCACGCATGCACAATCGTCGCTTGGGGCCACACGTGCGCGGTCGGCATATTGCGAGCCGCTCATGTGCCGCATGCGCATGACTGGCTGGCAAGTGCCGATTGTCGATGCATGGCCAGCAAGCACCAATCACGCATGCCACCCCCAAATTCTGCCACCCTTGGCCCGGTCCTAATGGGTTCCACCACTGTACCCAGTCTTAAGCACCTCATGATCCTCTGCAAAGGATCACTATGCACATCCTCATACATATATAGCGAGGTACCCCCTGAGCTAATAATCTGGCCTGCCTAACACATAAGCCCTGGTACCAGCACAGGCAGTGTTAGGGATAATCTCGGTCATCTGCAGTAAACAACTCCCTAGAAGATACAGGGAGTGTTCCAAGGCCGAGGTACTGCCTATAATAGTGGCGGCAACCTGGGACCCTCACCTGGGCACAATAAGGGGCTGCAGCCAAGTTAATTCTGTCAAATCTACGTAAGTACCAGCACTCACTGTCTAATAGCTAAATGATGAAAACAGTTGTAATGCAGAATAAACATTTAATAATAAAACGAACCAGAAATAAATCAAATGTGTTTGCAGAAACCAGTATCACAAATGGGCATGTCACAAAGTGAGGGGGGGGGAAAGGAAAAGGGGAAAAAACATGAAACACAAGGAATATACACAAAAAACGGAGAACGGCAAGTATGCTAGGGGGGCAAAGTTTCCGGGGGGAATGGGCCAGATGAAGAGGTAGTCCCTCGAAATGTCGTCCCCCTAGCATACTTGCCGTTCTCCGTTTTTTGTGTATATTCCTTGTGTTTCATGTTTTTTCCCTTTTCCTTTCCCCTCCACCCCTCACTTTGTGACATGCCCATTTGTGATACTGGTTTCTGCAAATACATTTGATTTATTTCTGGTTCGTTTTATTATTAAATGTTTATTCTGCATTACAACTGTTTTCATCATTTAGCTATTAGACAGTGAGTGCTGGTACTTACGTAAATTTGTTAGTACTATTCAGGGGAAAAAGGGTCCCCTTTTGTTCCGTGCACCCTGCAATTGCATAAATTTAACACTATCAGAGTGCTGTCTATCGTCCCCTTTTACCCTTACAGGTTAATTCTGTGTTGTGGAAGTGTGGAGCCAGGGCTCTGGTTCACCTTCCTTCCCCTCCCTCATGGGAGTGTGATCATCTACCCCATACTCCACCAGGGAGTGTGGGAGACAGAGATAGACCTTTGGGGCCTCAAGCCCTGGGGGTTGAGTCCAGGGATCATCGCGTGCTGTATGATGTCAGTGCAAGGTACTCCTGCCTGAGACTGCAGTTTTTCAGGGGGAGGTGAGAGTGTTTTCCAACAGGGGACTGCACCTATTCCTGATAGGCCCTATTGGAATGGAGGCGCTGCACCCAGAAGAGAAGGTACCAAGCACCAAAAGCCTGTCCTGCTTATCCCCAATACCACCGGCGGATGCTCAGAGGTACCAAACCAAACTAAATCCAGGTAACAATCAATGAATCTCCCGCATGTGTTACACATATATTATAATACTTATCGATAATGCTGCGCAGGTGTGTGTCAGTGTCAGTTAGAAGATGGCCACCCAATCCTTTGTATATGGACATATATAAATGGTGCCGCCACACTATTTGAGCTCTTAATTCACTAACATGTAGCAGGCCTGTACTTCACAAAAGTGCTTTGGTACCACTGTTAACTGCAACCACTGGGGGTCCCCTCTGATGACGATCGACACACCTTGCACTGTCCAGCACGGATATGCTGGACTTGCTGCACCAGGTACTGCTCTCTGCCCAGTGAATCTCCGCTCTCTCTCTCAGCGGGACTCTGACTGGCTCCGATTCACACTTCATCAAGAGTGAAGGCATTCAGACTTCTGTAGCTCTATGAGCCAGAGGCTGCTCTCTGCAAGGTCTTGCCAGCTCTGCTCCCATCATTCTCTCCTTTGTCTCTCTCTCTCTGCAGTTCCTTGTTCACTCACCTCTGAACATTTGTCCTCATTGGCTGATCACGTCATGTGTCCCTATTTCAGCAGCAGGGGATTCTGGGAGTTGTAGCTCTGCTGCCCACTGCTCTGTGATTGGCTAATTCCCAGCAGCACACACCAGAGAGGAACACAGCCAGAGGGCAGCATGCATACTGTACATAGCTGCATTATATCAAGGGGGTTAAGTGTGTGTGCGTGCATGTGTGTGTGCGTGCGTGTGTGTCAACACAAAAGCACACAAATAGTAAATGGGCTAGTAAATACATATTTATTGTACCATCTGTTGTGCCTCCTTTTTTACCTTTCTACATAGTACAATTTAGTACGTTAGCAGAAGCACCCCTCCGATCTTTTGGATTATTACTGATATTGTGTGCCTTGACTCCATTACTAGTTGCTGGGGCAATCTCCAAAAAGACCCAGGTACATGCTGGGTACATGCTGGCTACATGCTGCAACATTTCACACATTTCTGCAGCCAGACTAATGGCCCATTGGATTAACAGCGGGGGTCCCTGGCAGTCCCATTCAAACTGAATGGGACTGCCAGGAACCCCTGCTATGTTAATCCGCTGGGCCAGTAGCCTCTGCTGAAATGTCACTGAAATCTACCCAGCATGTACCCAGCATGTACCCAGCATGTACCCAGCATGACCCCTGGCTATGTTAAGGCAAGTTTTAGAATACTTGTTGGCTCGTCTGTATATATATATATATATATATATAATGATTACAAATGATAAAACATTTCATAAATCCAATGATCACAATTCAAAACTCATAAATATCTGTTGCATTCAAGCGTTTTATGAGATAATCTCATGCCCCACGTTGGGGTTTAACGACACGCTAGTTAAGTTACAGAGGAGATATACAACGCCTGTTGTATTTGTATATAATTTGCTTTGTCGATATGCGTTAACCTTAAGGGAATGAATGGCCATTACTGATTTTGATAACCGCTCGTTAATACAGTAGCACTGAGTTAACGGTGCTCTGTGGTTGTGGGTCATTAACAGAGATCAACAGCACAGATTACAGCAACATCCCAGGCAACTGCTTTTTGATTGTGGTGAGAAAATAAAAACAAGAGGTCTTAATATATATATATATATATATATATATATTTTTTAAATTTTTAAGCTTTGCAAGTTTGCTTTTCACTTTTTTTGCTGCTGATACAAACCTCTTTCAATTTCTCATATGGCAAATATAGAAACATTTGGTAAGTTACCTAGGGATAACCTAACTCCTGCTGCATATCAAGGAGAAGAAACTCCTCTGTTAATTTTGTAAACCAGTATAACGTAGGGTAATATCTCTACTGAAAGTAAGTGGAGAGTGCTTGGAAGACACATCTCTTAAATTAAACCTTTAGAATAAGTCATCATTAATATCCTGTGAAATTAATGAGGCCGTAGAATGGAACTTTTACCTCAACCTATTAATAATGTTAGAATTGTTGCGTTCATGTAGTATCTAATGAAGCATTAAATTTGTATCCTCTCAGGACAGATCTGTTATTAATTGTTATCCTAGACTAAGGTCAGAAGAGAATTTAAATACAGTGTATTCCAGCAAACTTTTCTGCATAAGGCATAGAGGAAAGACCCCTGCTCTTTTCAT
Organism: Ascaphus truei; assembly: GCF_040206685.1. Lineage (NCBI taxonomy): Eukaryota > Metazoa > Chordata > Amphibia > Anura > Ascaphidae > Ascaphus > Ascaphus truei. Next base: position 95,144,956 of record NC_134489.1, read on the forward strand.
TAAAGAAGCAAGAAAAGTGGACTGTTATTTATTTATTTATGTTTTTACATATGTAGCAGGGTACTCCTTTACCTCCGTACGGAGCCGGTTCTGTGGCTCGGGATGATCGGGGGGAAGTTGCGGTGGCCATCTTGCGTTTGGCGCCTGTAGACGGACGTTCACAGAGGTACACAATTGGAGACTTTTGTAAAGTGAAATTATAATAAGGCTTTATTGTGCCTTTTCCTTTTCATCAGGAAACCAGCCAAACACAGGGGAACAAAGCTTCTATTCACTTGGGAGTATTTCTAGTTAAATCCTTTGCAATTAATTCACATCTCCCTTAGTTAAGCATTCCTCCCAGCCCCAAACACATAGCATGAAATAAGCAGATATAAGAAGTCTCTTAAGAATAAAAGTCTTATCTGTTAGCTGCTGTAGAGTAAGCTTCTCTGCTCTCCTGGAACCACACCCGTGTGTGCACAGAAAATGTCAGCATCCAGGTTTAGAAGTCTTATTTGTCAGCTCCAGAGATCTGTGTTCTCTTGGTCAGTCTCTCCTGGGAGACTCAAGAACCTCTGCTCTGTCTCCAAAGTTCAGCCCACAAGTGAGCTAAGGAGTCACTTCCTGTCTCAACAGACAGGCTTTTGTAAGCAATCTAAATCAGGCAGGTGGTGTTTATTAATTGACAACCAGCAGTTAACCACCACACTGCTAGATTAAAGGCACATTACTTGAACAGGGATTACTTCCCTGTTACAGTGCCGCATGTGTGTTATAGGCTATGTGTAGCACGGCGGTGGCCATGTTGGGGCTGGCGCCGCCGGAAGGAAAGGTTCTAAGAAGAGACTCTGCCCCGCGGGACAGAGGACTGTTATTGGCAGTTGAATTGGAGCCGTGGAAGGAGAAGGTAGTGTGGAACCATAGTAAAGGAGTATTGTATATCCTGTTGTGATTGTGATTACTTGGGGTATACCATATAGATATACCGGTTCCCGTGAGGAGCCATGCCACCTATGCTGGGATCATCACGGGTGGAGGCGCTGCACCCATTCATCCCAGGCTCCCCATGAGCGGAGGCTTTGCCGCCTGTATGCCTAAAAGGTAGCACCATAGCGCATAACGTCTGCAGTTTCCATTAGGGGTAGGGAAGGGATGTCACACAGAGCATTGAAGAAGGGGGTCTCCTGGGTTGAACCCATTCACTTCAGCTCTGGAGACCCCCGCTTCTCAAAATACCTCCATAGGGTGTGCCAGTAGCAGCTCTGGCTTGGCTAGCTGGGGTTTTTGTATGGCGGTATTCAAAGCTCCCTTGTCACTCAGGCCAATAGGAAGCTGTGACGTCACTCAGGCCAATAGGAAGCTGTGACGTCACTAGGTGCGGCTTCCTATTGGCCTGCGTGATCAGGCCCTTTACACAGTGCCGAGATATCAGCACCCTCTACGGAGTTAAGTATGTCAGGAAACAGGGGGTCCCAGGAGCTAAAATTAATGGGGTTCAGCTCTGGAAATCCCCTGCTTCAATCCCTTTTTTAAAAACAGCAACAAAAACGGTCTGCTTGGATTTCTGCTTTAAGGAAGTGTTATTTTGCTTAATATGCAGTGTAAAAGCATAAGGCTGCGTCCATAGAACGTGGAGCAGCGCTGAGCCACGCGGACGCTGATGCTCACCTGATCAAGCATGAACGATTTCATACCCATGCAGGCGAGCCAGCGTCCGCGATCGGGAGGCGGGGGGAGGCGGGGCAGTGACATCGCCGGGCCTTAGTTCTTAAAACCATTATGTGTATTTTCCTTCTCAGTTACTCTGTTAGGTAGTGGACACGCAAGATCTACCAGCACTATTGATATACTGATGTAAGAGACGTTATTGCACTATTATCATGCAATTTCCGTTATCAGACGATTTGCAGTTCAATTCAATGATGTCGCGAGTACGAAATCGAGGGATTTGTTAACCGCAACGCACGATTTAGTGTATTAATGCACTGTAACAAGTACAATAACCTTTCTACATCTGAACATTCTTTACGCTTGCAATTGTCATACAGTACAAAGCTATGCAGAAGAGCTGAAGTCCCTTAATACAGTGTCTCAGGTAGGGATCTGCGAACTGTCCAGTAATCAGTTCACAATTGTTTTTGCAAAACTGCGATAATTTGACTACAGATCTGCGAAATTTTCAATGGCATTTGCAAATTTTGAAGCGTTTGAAGTGTTTTTCTCCCTGGAAACTCCATTCTTTGCGATACGCCTCAAAGGACTAATTTTGCCTTGAAATTAGTAAGGCTGCGTCCATAGAAGGACAGTCAGCGCTGAGCCGTGCGAACGCTCTGCGATGAGCCCCGTCATCTTCAATGAGGATGTCTTGAGAGGGGGCTCCCGCGAGCGTCCGCAGATGTGCTGAGGTGCAGGGATTTTCAGCTAACAGCAGAACCTGTTTCTGAGCGCGCTGTCGGCTGAAAACCTCCAATCAGAGCGAAGCAGCGTCCACGTCACTGCGCCGTGACGTCGGTGCTTCGCGGGCTATTGGCCCAGTGATGTCAGTGCCCCGCCTCCCCCTGCCTCCCAATAGCGCACGCTGGCTCGTCTGCTAGTTCATGCAATCGCTCCTGATTGCGCAGACGAGCCTCAGCGTGAGCGCGGAGGAGCGCTGACTGCCAAACTATGCACACAGCCTAAGGTTTCAGCAAGATATCTTCATTCTTGGACTGTAATGAGGAGGCTTCCGTAGAGATCCAGCGACACGCACTTTCTCCAGCTGAGCAGCTCCCTTCACACCGGACGCGGAGGTGAAGTACCAGAGCTTGCTAGAGTCAAACTGGATCCTTTGTGTTGCTGACACGGACTTTCCCTACGTGTGAGTGGGCATTTGGTGTCATTTTAATAAATTGTCATTTGATTTTTGAACACTCACTCCTATCTCTTTTCTGGGTCTGGTGGAGACCCATGGAAGTGACGTCATCCAGCTATCAGAAAACGGCTTACCAGATAGATTCGGATTAACAGAGGACTCTACTACAGAGGATACACTTGACAAGAACCCTTTATGAGCCTGTACTTACACATGACCGTATAAGGAATCTATAGATTTATATATTTATTCCTTAATCCCCTCATTGCTGTCTTAATAGTCTCACCCTCTTTTATACAATTGAGGGTGGGAACCTTTGTAGGCTCTAATTAGGAGTTGAATGACCTTGTACTGCTGACCCTCGCTCCCTTCCTCTTTTCTGTTTTTCTGTTTTCTTCAGCAAGATATCACCAGACGGTGATCTGAATGCGCAGCAGTCAGTGAATCTAGCGATTTTTGGGAATGTTTCAAATTAGCATATAATATGACATTGCGATGCATATTGACTTAACCCTTTGAGTGCTGGAGGGGTTGACGCGGTCATGTGATCACTGTTGACGGAAGAGGAGGAGTCATCTTCTTCCGTCCCTCGTCACTTCAGATCCCGTCTGTGCAGGGTGTGGTCTCCTTAAGAAAACAAGCATTTTGGGGGGGGAGGGGCATAATTACTATGTCATGGAGCACGTAGTAGCTACGTCCTAGGGCAGCGGTGCGCAAACTGGAGGGCGCGCCCCCCAGGGGGGCACTAGATTTTTATGGGGGGGCACGGGTGGTTACAGAGGTCCCACGCTCTTCCCCAAGACATTTAAATTAAATGCCAGGAGACCGCGCAAGGCCTCTGCAACTACATTTACCGTGGTTCAGAAGCTTGGTGTTAGGCGTCGGCATGGCAATGTGTCATTTGACGCTGCGGGTCATGGTTGCCACGGTAATGTGATGTCAAATGACACTGCGGGTCACGTGATGTCACACGAACCCCCATGCGAGGTAAGGTGGGGGGGGGGCGCGCTAACTGAGGAGAGCAGGCAGGGGGGGCACCGCAAATAAAGTTTGCGCTCCCCCGTCCTAGCGCACTCACATGTTTAAAGATTGGCAAATCGTCTGTGAACTCTGACTCAATCGTGGCTTTTCACGACTCGAAAAGGACAAAGTTTGCGCGTTTCGCAGCCTCATGCGACAGAGGATTCTGAGGCAGCAAAGACCAAAGAGCCTCTCTGTTAGAATAGCAATCCATAACCCAGTCAAAGACTGAGCCACTGATTGAGCCACATGTACTGATGCTGGAATATCTTTAAAACCTGACCTGTTGGGGGGTCTTGAGTGCTGGAGATGAGAACACCTTTTGGTGCCATTGCTGCTCTTTGGCGATAAAGGAGTTAAATATACAATTCTGTAGCATATATAGAGATTAATATTGGGGTAAAAATATGAGTAGTACATGTAATCAATCACTCTTTCACAAATGGTACAGTATTTAGCGCAAAGTTAATTTTGGGCAGAATTGCCCCTTTAAAGGTAATTTTTATTTCCAAAATTAAGTCACACTTGTAATACCCACTTTTTTCCAGCAGATGACGCTAGTTATTTTTAAAGTAAGCATGTCAGGCTGGTGATAGAACATAGTTTCACTTTTCAATTATCATTATGTATTAATTGATAACATAAATGTTAATGAAGACAAATCATTGCTACAGTTTGTGTGACAAAAAAAAGGTTTGTTAGGTAAAATGTTGTTTTCATAGAGCAAAAAAAAGTCACAAGGTGTTAAGTAATGTCCACATGTTTGTACAATATACATGTAGCCCTTGCACCCCCTCCCTCCCCTGAGTGAGATTGGGGTCTGCTTCTTCTGCAACTCCATTTTTACGGTGGTGCGTACGGTGTGTGGCAACAAGAGGGCTGAGTGCTCCGTGGTGTTGTGGGGAGAACAGGATAGGGTTTACAGGGTACCTTATTCGTGGTTCCATGGATCCTCTGGATGGAATGATGGTCCATACGGACACCTTTCTAGATCTTTAGACAGTGAGTCAATCTGATAGATGGTAAAATGGTGTTTATTGCAGGTTCAGATCTCACAGCATTGCATATCTTTCCTATTAAGATGGTTCTCCTCCTGAGGCCTCCTTGTGAGACCCAGGGTAGCTGGTACTCACTCCACAAGGGGAGGAAAGAGATACTCCCACTTTTGTGAGAGTGCCAGTATTTATACCCTTTGGTTGTGACCGTAACTCTGTTTCATAACAAGACAGATCTGGATACTTATAGGCCATCACATCTAGTATGTGGCCCAATCAGCATCCACCCCTCAGGCTGACACACTCTAGCTGTTGCTAGGCCCGCCCTTGGATACATTTTATTGTATTGTATGTCTTTATATAGCGCCATAAATATACATAGCGCTTCACAGTAGTAATACATGTTGTAATCATATAAATAACAAATAATATAAATAACAGGTCATGGGAATAAGGTAGGTAGGAGAACGTATAGAGACAGTAGGAGGGAATTCTAGTAAGTGCGTCTGCAGGGGGCCAAGCTTTATGTATCATGTGTCCAGGATTATCCACAGTGCAAATGTGTCGAAGGCTGCAAAAGCACACAAGGCCTTTCTGAAAGAATTAACCCATCCACTGCCTGCACCTAACAGGACTTACATTAGTAGAGCCCAGGAAAAGAAATAGCGGCCGGAGGCTAGGCTACATATATATAAATATGCAGAAGAGGGTTGTTTACTAAGGTTATTTAGCAATCTTAGCAGCTGTCCGGCGCCCGTTTTTTGTGTATTCACTGTGTGTGTGGGGAGGGGTATCAATGGTGTTGCCTGCACTGTTTCTTTGTCTTGAGAATATATATTAATAAAATAATTGGTGCGTACTAAGCATGTTATGGTAGACTCCACTTTAGCAGGTACCTACACTTAAAATTCCGTAATGCATTGTAAGGATCCGTCATCCGCGCCCCTCTCGGCCTGCTCTTTACTCACCTACACCCACGATCAGGTGCCCTGCATCTGCTGCCTCCTGCAGCACATCTCACAGATCAACCATTGCCAGAGTACTTCCTAGGGGCGCGCGCAAATCTCACTCGGTTTCTAATGCCACCTCCGCTGGCCCCGTCTCCAGGCTTCGCTCGCGCGGTGACGTCACTGTCACGCAGCACAAATGCGCACAAAGTCAATCTTGTTCCACTGCACTATAGGATTCACCTGTGTTTTCCAGCATCCAACCACAGCCTAGCTTACTAGGGAGTATGCTCCCTTCTCACTGGACTGTTCTCCCTATATATGCTTATCCTACCTCTAGCACATCGGCTGAGCATAACCTTGTGTATGTGCGCTGTGTTCACTACAGTCCTGCCTGCTGTCTGTGTCTTGCCTGTTTTGTCCAGATTTCCTGACCTTGCTTGTTTTTTGATTCCACACTTCTCCACTCCTGACCCAGCTTACCAACGACGATCCGTACCTCTCTGCTCCTGATCACAGCTTACCCATGACAATCCGCACCTCTCCAATCCTGACCTTGGCTAGTACCTGCAATGATCCGTACCTCTCCAATCCAGACCTCGGCAAGTATCATTGACCATCCTGGCTACTCCTACCCCGACCCGGCTACCTCGCCCAATCTACACTCCAGACGCGTCCACGCGGATGTGGGTTTGTGTTTATCAAATCCCCACCTCGGCCTCGTGGTCACGCCTTGTTTGTGGTGAGCACACCGTTACATGCTTATTGTCTTGTGAACGGAATATCTTCTAATATTACAAGATATGGCAACAAGCTAGGACTGAACAACAAGAAAACGTGAAATATGTGAAAGTGTCCAAAGGGTGAAACAAATAAAACCCCTTTGCTATTTGTGGGGAAAAAAACAGAAATACAATTCCCTTGGAATTATGAAGGAAAAATTGTAAGTATACAAGCTCCTTAGGGAAAAATAATACTATATATACACATCTCTTGTTTATATCAGTCACAAATAGAGATAGGAAATTGGGTGGGGGGTGATTTGGATCGTCCGGTTCCTTTGGTCCACAGACTCACGTGGATCAGTCTCAGAAAGGCAAATTCTCAGCTTTGGATTTGTAATTTTATTTTAGAGAGCAATCAAACTCTGTGGTCAGATTGGTGGTATCTCTCTCCGTGCGTATTAATCCGTATGTTGATTTGAAACAATTCAGCCACAGATCGTGGAATCCACGGATCCGCCGTCCAAAGATGAATTTTGGTGGGGGACATGGATTTTGATCTGAAATTCCGGGAAACGGATTTGGACTGGTTCTTCGCCCACAAACACTCACCATCTTGTCCTGTGGAAAGGGAGCGTCACACTACCATATCAAAGAAGTGTGTTTTACACCTACTGTATTGGAGAATTGGCAAGGAGCTCAACCCTGAAAGGACCAGCCAAACACCTCCCAAAAGAAACTATTTAGAGAAACAGAATTAAGTGACCATATGACAAAATGCAACAGTAACACATTATCTTTTAATGCCTTGGGATCTTGCTAGGGAAAGAGAATTAGCCATACATGTATAGTAAAGAAAACAAATACAAAAACCCTGCACTACCTTTCGAATTGGCTGGCAATTTATTAGTGAAGTAATACATTGTGTTCCTCTTTTATAACAAAGGAGACATTTGGTTGCATCGTTATAAAAAAAATAATAATTTGAGTCTGCTAACTGTGACGGAAAGGGTCCAGCGGTACCAGCATAATAAAGGTTAAGCCGGGTCCATAGCCCCTGACACCTTTTCTGACACTTTCAGCTTAAAACCCAAAAAGACAGAAGGATCGTGAGGCCCCGCTTTCACGGCCTGTATTCATACTGAAAAACAAGATCAAGCGAGATTTTGGACCTTCTTCGGGGTCCATGGCCCCGTGTTTCCCTGGGGCTCATCTGGCCACCATTGTTAGTTTATTCCTGTATGTTATAACTGTACCTCAGTATAAAAATGTGACTGTGCACAATATAAAGAATAGCCAAGGTCACTGGACATGTGGAGCAGAGAAACCCTTTGTGCAGCCTGCATGTTCATAGAACTGGCTAATGCTGGGATTGGAGGGGTAGGAGAGGGGCAGCGGACCAAAGGAGAGTGGGCGGGGCGGAGATCGAGCCACGGTGCTATCCGCCCAAAACATGGAGCATTTGGCGGTTCCCTCAAACATTGCGGTGCTGAGCCCAGCAGGGGATATCGTGCCGTCCGGTGAAGCTGCTGTTGAGCTCCCGCTGGTAGGCATTGCTCCCATTATCCCCTTCATATTTCCCTCCCTGCCCTTTAACTTGCCTCTGCCCCACCTTCAGCCTTGATTGGCCAATGCAGATGAGCCTCTCGTCCTGATTGGTTCCCGTACAGCATCCGTGCTGGGATTTGTCGCAGCCCCGTCTTTCCTTGATTTCCTATGGCAGCAGGGAATCTATGAGAGAGATCTTCGACTGAGCCACTGATTGAGCCACCTGTGCTGAAGCAGGGATATCCTGAAAACCTGACCTGTTGGTGTCCCTTGAGTTGGCCACCTCTGACTTGGGGGCTTAGTCAATACGCTCTAAAGGAGCCAATTGTTGAAACCTTCCATTGATTTGAATTGGAAAAAAATTCTGATACGGTATCAGTGCGAATACTTGGGAGCTTATTAAATAAACCCTTTAATGGCTGCAACATTGTTAAAAATGAATAATAGAAAATATTTAAACAGTAGTAATATTATAATGTATTATATTACAAAACACAGTGGCAATTTCCAAAGGTCGATAATAGCATCCAAATTGCTGTTTGGGAAACCTTATAATGGTTCTGCAGAACAGTTCTTTATGGTGATTTAGTTTTACACGAGCTTTCTGGGCTCTCACATTTTTACTTTACATTTACAGACTCCTGAAGTCTTATAAGCGTGTGTAAAGCTATATTACATCCCAAGATTAAGATTAAATCCCAAATACTAACAATAAAAGTTATTTTTCCACATGTAAGAAAACGAAATCATACAGAATCCCTATAGAGAAGATATCAATTTATATGTGATGCTTTACATTAAATTCCCTCGCATACTATAATATACATGTTAATATTTATATATTTAAAGATGATACCTAAATGACATAAATGATATAATTCTCCCGTGGTGACATATCGGTCATCTGAGTCTATTTTATCAGAGAGAGAAGATAACAAAATTATACATAATAGTTATAAGGAAATTCTCTTTTAGTATGATAGACAAAAAGAATCTGTCAAACACTGCATGTAAAGATGTAAACTATGCATATGGGGAATGATCAAATAAGATTTATTATTCACCCTATTAACAGGTGAATCATTTAGTAATTCGTTTGACAGTCAACTTAAATGTAATTATCAGGAGAGAAAGAAACATCCATGTCACAAAACATGCAAAAAAAGAATATATACTGTAATATAAAGCATATAATAATCATTCGTGATAACAAGAAATTTGATATAACAAATATCTCAATACAATTCATTGATCCAGGAGGATATATACACTTCAAATTGGACACATCTAACTGATGATATATTGTCTGTGAGAGAGATATCATAGTGTCTTGCAACACATGATCCCAATATAATAATAAGTTCTTGTATAGTGCTGCTAGTTTTACGTATAGGTCCCTGCCCCGTGGAGCTTACAATCTATGTTTTTGGAGCCTGAGGCACAGGGAGATAAAGTGACTTGCCCAAGATCACAAGGAGCCGACACTAGGAATTTAACCAGGCTCGCCTGCTAGTCAGTGTCTTTACTCACTGAGCCACTCCTTCTCCTAATGCGAGCAGATGTAGTTTTTGGAGATGTATTGAAAGAACAGAATTTTAAGCATCAGTATGGATGTCGTTACCCTGGAATTATAGACCATTTAGAAAGAATGATCAGTATTAAGAATTATAGGCTAAAGCAGTAAAATTCGGGGCATTATTGAAAACCCTGCTCTCTAATTGGTTAAAATTCCGGACTTTATCCACAGTAATACCCTGAATTTCAGAAGTTTGCAAAATGCAGTTTGCAATCTGTTTATTTCCAGCCAATCAGCTTTCAGAACAGATGAGACAGGGCAGGGGATTGGTTTGAATTAAGTAAAAGCTCTGAGACATGGCAGGGGATTGGTCAAAAAGTATCAGCCACGGTTTCACTCCTCCCCCTCCCGAGCTGACTGAGATTTTCTGAGCAGATTCAGTTGAATTGGAGGGGGGAGAGAGACTACAAAGAAGTAAGTGTGTTGTGTATAGAGGTGCAGTGGTGTGTGTGTGGGGGGGGTGATAGGGGTGTAGAGGTGCAGTGTTGTGTGTGTGTGTGGGGTGGGGGGTGTAGAGGTGCTGTGTTGTGTGTAGAGCTGAGGGGGGGGGTGCAAAGTTTAGTAAGTGGCTGCATTTTTTATTGTGGCTGCAGTGTGTGTGTGTGTGTGGGGGGGGGGTGTAGAGGTGTTGTGTGTGTGTGTGGGGGGGATGGGGGGTGTAGAGGTGCTGTGTTGTGTTGTGCTGTGTTGTGTGTAGAGCTGGGGGGGAGAGTGCAAAGTTTAGTACGTGGCTGCATTTTTTATTGTGGCTGCAGTGTGTGCGTTTTGTGCTGTTGTATGTGTAGCAGCAGTTTGTGTGAGTGTAGAGCTGATGTGTGTGTGTGTGTATATAGAGCTACTGTGTGTGTGTGTGTGTGTGTGTGTGTGTGTGTGTGTGTGTGTGTGTGTGTGTGTGTGTGTGTGTGTGTGTGTGTGTGTGTGTGTGTGTGTCAGTAGCAGTGTTTATGGGTGTAGTGTGTGTGTGTGTGTGTGTGTGTGTGTGTGTGTGTGTGTGTGTGTGTGTGTGTGTGTGTGTGTAGTGAGTGTAGAGGAGGTGCTGTGTTGTGTGTCTAGAGCTCCAGTATGTGTGTGGGTGTGTGTGTGTGTAGCAGCAGTTTGTGTGTGAGCTGCTGTGTGTGTGTGTGTGTACACAGAGGAGGCGGCAGTGTGTGGATATAGATATCTGCAGTGTAAGAGTATATAGAGGTGTTTCATGTATTTACCAATAAAAAAATCTATTTAACTATACAAAAGTGTCTATTATTTATGAAATAAGCCTACATTTAGCCTATAATAGTAAGAATCCCCTCACAACAGGGCATTACTGGCCAATAATGCCATGTTCTTCAGGGATTATTACTTAAATAATAATAAAGTGAGCCAATATAACAAATAATTTAGACAAGGAAATGTTTCAGTTCCCAGTCGGTATTAATACCCACTGGTGCAAGTGACCCAAGGGTATAAATTCAGTACATTTCTTTACAATTGAGGGCTGCTTCTCTGTTGCCCCTCCTAGTGGGCATCTGTATGTGCTCTAAAGTAGCGGTGCGCAAACTGGGGGGTGGGAGATTTTTCTGAGGGGGGCACGGGCGGTTGCAGAGGCCCCACGCTCTTCCCCAAGGCATTTAAATGAAATGCCCAAAGGATACTGTGAGGCCCCTGCAACGCTATACTTACCTAGGTTCAGGCGCTCAGTGACGCACCGCATGGCAAAGTGGCGTCAAATGATGTTGCGGGGTCATGTGACTGATGTCACACGTGTCAAATGACACTGCAAGTCACTTGACCCCGCAGCATCATTTGACGCAGGTCTAAGGTAGGGAGGGGGGGGGCGCAAGCATCGAGGCAGGGAAGACAGGGGGCACAGTAGAAAAAGTTTGTACTCCCCTGCTCTAAAGCACTAAATGTAAAGGCACTAACAGAGCCCAAACGGCAGTTGGTAAAGTGTCTGGAGACTGGATATCTATCATCTCTATTCTTAATAGATCTTAAGTGCTCAGTGATACTTCCTCCCAAACCTGGCCCTACTACCTCCTTCCACATTGCTATTGGAAATACGTTCATTCACCAAGTAGCCCAAACACGCTGCCTAGGGGTTACACTTGATTCCTCTCTCTCATTCTCCTCTCATATTCAAAACGTTTCTAAAACTTGTCGCTTTTTCCTCCGCAATATCACAAAGATACGCCCTTTCCTCTGTTACTCAACTGCTAAAACTCTAACTCAGGCCCTCATTCTCTCACGTCTCGATTACTGCAACCTCCTGCTGTCCGGCCTTCCTGCCTCTCACCTGTGTCCCCTACAATTTATCCTAAACGCTGCTGCCAGAATCACTCTACTCTTTCCTAGATCTGTCTCTGCATCTCCCCTCCTGAAATCCCTCTCCTGGCTTCCGATTAAATCCCGTATCTCACACTCAATTCTCCTGCTCACTTTTAAAGCTTTACATTCTTCTGCCCCTCCTTACATCTCAGCCCTAATTTCTCGCTATGCACCATCCCGACTCTTGCGTTCTTCTCAAGGATGTCTTCTTTCTACCCACTTTGTATCTAAAGCCCTCTCCCGCCTTAAACCTTTCTCACTTTCTGCCCCACACCTCTGGAATGCCCTTCCCCTCAATACCCAACTAGCCCCCTCGCTATCCACCTTTAAGACTCACCTTAAGACACATCTGCTTAAAGAAGCATATGAATAGCACTGGATAATCATGGACACATGATACATAAAGCTTGGCCCCCTGCAGACGCACTTACTAGAATTCCCTCCTACTGTCTCTGTACGTTCTCCCTACGTTCTGTACGTGCTCCCTATCTACCAATTAGTCAATATTTAGATATTTATTACTATACTTGTGACCTGCAAACCCCCCCCCCCCCCCCCCCACATGACACGGTATTTTGGTATTCCATTGTTTTTCACAATTATTTATTATTTATTCCTATAAGTTTATTCATCTATCATTATCAATTTACAATTAAGTATTAACATGTCACTATATCATTATTTGAATATTTTGTAGTTAAATATACCTTAAGTAATTTTGACCTGTATTGACCACCACGGGCAGGTCTTTATGATATTATTCACTCCTACACACCTCACACACCACTTGGTTATCCACAAGACACGGAGTCAATCCAATATTTAGATATTCAATAACCATACCTTTAACCTGCACCACCCACACGATAGGGTATTTTAGTACCTTTTTGTTTTCCATCATTATATTATATTTATTCTTTAATGCATATTTATCATTATTTAATTATATCCTTACATTTTAGTTATTATCAAGTCACTATATCACTATTGCATTGGAGTATTTTTCAGTTAAATATACCTTAAGTACTTTTGACCTGTATTGGCCACTATGGGCAGGTCTTTATGATATTATTCACTCCTACACATCTCACACTCCACTCCCTACCCTCACGGGTTAATTTATTTAACCTGACAGACATATATATATACACACCAATTATGACACATTAAGTATGACACCAGACTCATTGGTAATACATTTTTTATTTTCATTATATATATTTTTTATTTATTTATTTATTTATTATTCATATACATTTCACTTGTTTTTTCAGCTCCATACCACACATAGATTTATGGGACCAACTATGAACATTCCTATTAGATGTCAACAATACCTTTCGATCCACTCTATAAGGACATGATAAACCATTGCATAACATGAGACAATCGGATGTTTATCTGAGCATACACTAGTAAACCCCAGCATACGGATTGGTGGTAAATTAAGGCACTCTTTACCTACTATACTTACCAGTGCCACTAACCCCCGTAAGAGGTTAAAATAATAGCCCATTATGCACCTTAATATACACCTGCCATCCACACAATGGTGAAGTATACTCCCACTGACCCGATTGGATCTCGGGCAGTAATCACGCCCCCATGACGAAGAGGGGCGGGATGCTTCTCTCCATAAATACTCACCGGCATAGCTAGGAAATACACTCCTCCCCTTGAAGAAGCATGTCAGTCTACGCGAAACGATCGTCGGGACGTGGTGACGTCACAGGCGACGTCATCAGAAGTGGCAGCGTCTGCGAGTTGGGACAGCAGGTTTTGGTGACAGGCTTGTATCTAGACAGGATACTCAGTGATTTGTATGCGACATTAAGTCCTTTTTGCCCACGGTGGGGGCGTCCTGCTTACCACCTACCTATATACGGGTTATAAGAGTTTGTACAATCATATGTATTGGTTCTCCTTGGAAACGGAGCCCCTTGCACCCGCTTATCATATCAGAGTGTGTGTGACAGACTGAATTCCCGAGCCAGTGTGCATATATATGATACACTTTGTATTTTAGGCTATACATCTAAGCCGGTACATACATCTGATGCATGTAGTGTTATTGGACACTATACTAAGTTAGCACTGCCTGCGGTGGGAACGACCAGACTTCCTGGGGAAAGCATAATTACTATATGAGTGACTAAAGTATACATCCTTGACTTTTGTTTTCCCTTTGGAGCAGAGCTCCACGTATGTGCTGCACTGCACCCTAGGGCGGGTGATAGTTCATATACAACTGCTATACATATGCATATACCTGGTAACAAAGGTATACAGATTACACCTCTGATACCATTCCACTAAGAACTACACACATCGTGAATCTTTCACTATATAAGGCTGAAGGGACACTTACCTGCTTGTCCATTAATACTTTATTCCGCAATTAGACGTCTGTGGTGAGGAATTACATTTGTACATTATATTGATTGATTGACTGCTCACCTAACCACTTCCTAATGGGGTTTTTTAATGTTTGAATGTTTTATATGTGTTTTTAACCTTATCAATTGAAATAACCAAAATAAAATTTTATTATTTTTTCTGAGCGAATCCGGTCGAGAAGGGCCATATTTAGTCCAATCAATGGTATTTATACCAATAGACCATTGTAAGTCTTACTACTGTACCCCAACATTGAGTGCTCGATATATGAGGGAGCCTTTTCTGATCCTTCTGGGATCTACTCTGAAATACAATTCATTTTTCCCTTAGAGCACCTGTTGCACAATATATATACGTATAAACACATGGATGAGCGGTTTATTTACCTTTTATAAATACAATACAAATTACCTGATCCATCACACAACACGGAAGCTACCACTTAATCTTGGTCACTCAGAAAATCCAAGTTGCAACATTACCAAAAATACAGGAGCAGCCAAAGTTCTTCAAGAGCGGGAGATCCTTGTTTGGGACGAGAGGACAATGTCCCACAAACACGCGGCATTAGAGGCTCCTGATCGAACACTTCCGGTCTCAGAGGCAATGAAACTATTATGGATGGTTGTTGTTTTAGCAGGGGACTTCGCATTAAGAAACTCAAAAATTAAATGATCCAGTATTTTTTTTTGGTTTCTTAGAATTCCAACGCCGGGTACTTTCAGCTAGTTTCTCATGTTATCAGAAAACATTTTGAATGGACATTTTAATACGTTAGCTGTAGTGTGGTGGCTACTTCACTAGATGGTGCAATGGCCATGTCCGAACAGTGAATGGAAGGGTAATTTATGCACCAGCATAAACCAATACATTTGAAACTATAGTCCCATAAGCCACTCTTAACGACAAGCATGGACAGAACCACAATGATTTGCTGCTTTGAATGAGGGCTAAAAATGTCTCGGAAACATAAGTTCACAAATGAAGCATGTGCTCAAGTCAATAATGAGAAGGTCAATGGTAACTGTTACATACGCCTATAATATATATTTTCTTTAACTGTGCATGCAATGTCTTGTATATAATGTATACCCTGTTCACTTATGTAACTGTATTTGTAACCATGTATTATTTGTCTTAACTCTATGCCCAGGACATACATGAAAACGAGAGGAAAATGTATTACTTCCTGGTAAAATATTTTATAAATAAATAAATAATAAATAATTGACTCTATAAAGATAGATATTTTTGAACATCACTGGTTGATCTTCATTATTCTAATCTAATTCTTTAGCATGTGTAATAATGCTCCCTAAATTAAATCTTAACTTTGTTTGTTTTTTCCCACTGGAGCACTACTGATGCTAATTAAAGCAATAGTGAAAATTCCTTTGTTGAGGGCTGTAGCACTTTTTCTGTTACATAGAACATCACAAATTTAGAACCTATTTACTTACATTGTATCATCGTTTATTTTTTAAGTAAGTAAAGGCCTCCACTTAATGGGGCATCTCAATACTTTACAGTCAGTTTGAGAACTACACCAGAGACAGACAAGAAAAGGCAGTGTTAATAATAAATGGCTGAATTAAATGAAGAAAGGTTATACACATTCACTTTACAAATATTTCATGGACCATCAGAGATATGATGATGGGCATAAGTAACATTTACAGACAGGATTAAAATTGTGTTAGAATATGTAGAATAGACCTTCAATGTGTTAGAGGCCCTGCCTCCAGGAGCTTACAATCTATAGGCAGGGTATGTAGACATTGGGTACTGGGGGCGAGAGGGCTGGTGAGTTTCAGAGGCAATAGAGCAGCTGTAACATTACCGAACCAGCAGCGACCGCAGCAAACGGGCAACTCAGGTGTTATGTCCCAGAGATTCTTTGTTGAATTGAAAAAATCAGCATGGCAACACACAGTACCTCAATCAGACATGCAGAGGGGAGGGGCTGAAGGACTCCAAGGGGTCTGAAGTGACTCTTGTCCTCAAGCTGTTAACCCCTTCCATACTGGCTTGGTGGACAGGGGCTGTGAAGGCCTATTGGGGAGCCACTCTTCTTAGGGAGATGCCTTTGGGGTGACTCAGGTGTTATGTCCCAGATGATTCTTTGTGGAAAAGATAAGATGTGGACATTGTGTATTGTGTCATCTACATAGAGGGGGTAACCTAACTTATGACCTTGGAAAAGAAACAGCAAGCAGGAAGATGGGGAGAACCTGAACATGTTCTGGTGACAAAGAAACTAAACAAGACAGAATGCAACCTCAAGAAGAATGAAGAGATGGGACTCAGCATCACTGAATTACCTTGTTATTATTTGTTAATTTGATCATAAAAGCAATCTCACTGAAGTGAGCAATATGGAAGCATAATTGGGAAAACAGAGCGAAAAGCCTAATCCATCGCTGCCCTTATGAAGTATCCTGTAACGTCATGAGGGCTGGCACGCCAGGGGTTGTAGTTATGACATGCAGGGTACGGCATGCTATTTTTGCTCATTACTAGAAGGACATTGCGGAGCAGTGAACGCGATTGGAACTGATATGTTGTTATTATATTATTACTACCCCAAGCGATCACATGATCGATATTCAGGGAGAATGCCGCCAGTCATCCGGCAGATTACGAAATCTCAGATCAAATGGGAGACAGCAGACAATAGTTGATGGGAGAAGCAGGGTGAATAATGATATTTTTGGAGAATTGTAGGCTTGATACGACAGAGTACAGCACCAGACAAGAGAACTTTGATAAGGTGACATGCAATAATATTACAGTGTGTCAAAATGTGGTAATAGAATGGGAGAGGTAGTTAGTAGAAGAGATATTCCTTTCTATGTGACAGGAGAGAAAGACCCATTAGCAGAAGGAAGGGTGTTGCTAAGTAGAAGACTCAGTATAAAGGGAACTGAAGGTGATAACAAGGCTAACAGACGCTGTCCTGACCTTGCTTTATTCACAAGTATTGTTTTCTTAATACTGTACTTTCGAATGTGCTCTTCTCTGGCAGCAAATGGTTCAATTTACTTTCCCACCTTTAAACTAGAGTTTGCTATCTATAAATCAATCAAGTCATAAGAATGCTATCCAATCACAGCACTTGCAACATAACTGTGTTACTTTAGGATTACAGTCTGTGTATTCCAGATGCACATAAGAAGCAAGAATGGACAGGGTGATGAATTAAAAGTGAGATATAAATAATAACCTGTAGTCGGGCTGTACAATGCTGTAATCAGATGCAATACATTCTGGATAAGTTCTAAAGTCCAAATCAAAGTCATGTTCTACAAGAACTGACAGCCAGTTGCATCATTGGAGGTGTGTCTAGCTATTAATGTGTAGGATGAAGCTGAGAGCTGGATGCTGCTGTGTGGAGCTGAGTTGAATTGCTACTCTGCACTGCTCAAATACAGCTGTAGAGTGCTTCATTGAGACTAGTAGAATTTAAATGAGCCAATCTATTTGGAATTAGCCTTATAAGAATAGGAGCAGTGCAAAAGGCTTTACAAGGCATCATTATTATTTAGTTAAAATATATAGGTATATTTGAATCGCAACTTGTGCAAACACAGAAAAGTTGGAATCCCAAGCAATCTCCCCAAATAGGATATTCATGCTAAGCTTTGTCTTGTAAGAAATATATTCTGTTATCTGAAAAGAGAAGAGCATTGAAGTCACTGAATCCTGCATGGGACCTGGCACAGAAAGGAAGCCTGCCTGGGATCTCAGCCTGAGGTTTTATAAGGTAATTATTGTCTGTATATAGTTTTTGCATATTATAGTAAGTATATTGTACACATTGATTCACAACAGGATTATTTATGTTACTGATTGTGTTCTATTTGTTTTTATTGTTTGTGTTTTGATGAAGGGTATCACAGTGGTATGCCCTGTACTCAGTCCTGCCCCCAAAAGTGGCTATGTACAAGATTCAAGTGAAAGAAATCATCTCTTAGACTCCCAGGCAGAATGATGGACCTACATCTCTTGTCTCTCATTGTGGCAAAGTGTCTGCTTCCGCTGGTAAGTCCAATTTTTGTAACACTTTCTGCCAAGAAACATGACTAAAGGTGTATAAAAGGTAGCACTTAAATACACGATGGAACTGAAAATGCACCTCTGTCCCTAACTGTTTAAAGATGCTGCAATAAGGGGGTTTTAAATCTTTCTGCTTCCCATTCTTCCCATATTTTATCTGAAGGGTGACATGGTAAAGTGAGGTTGCTATTTATCGAGTTTTTACGGTTGCAAGACTGGAGCAAAAACATCTCGGTTTTTTTAAAGAAAAAAAAAATTCCCAATTCTTGAAACAGAGTTTATTTTCTTAATGACTGTATCCACTGATTGTTATTATCTAAGCAGCACATTATCGCACACACACACATTGATTTTCAATGTCTTCTAATGATGTTGACATTCTGGAGCTAAAATAATGCTATTTGCTTGTTATGCCTGCACTTTGGGGAATCCTTTAATTCCTGAGCTGATGTTAATCTTTCCAGACTGCTGATTCACAGACTTCGTGTTTGATTCATTTAACTGTTCAAGTTCCAGCCGCATCAGACATCATTTCTGGATTGCACTCACATAATCAGACACATCTCTTCAGGGGTGATACATTGGTATATGTTGCCTTTAAAGAGGATGTCTATGCTGTGTAGAGATAGTTTCCATGTAATTTAATGTGCAGCATATCAGAGATTTGTGCTGGTACTTTTTTCGTTTTTCCTTCTTCAACTTTGGTTTTCGCAGTGGTCACTAAATGCATAGTAATGCAGAACAAAGTGTTCGTTGTTATTGAGAGGGTCTTTCTGCTTGTGTGTGTGTACTGTGTTTCCTAAAAGCAGTTTATATTCCTCTTCATGCATTTCTATGCGTTTATGTTGCTCTTAATCCTCTATTGCATTTCAAGAATTATTTTGGCCTCTGTATTTTAAAGTATTAGATCTTAATATTATTCAATCTAAAACAAATGATTGCTTTGCTGTAAAGCCATAGGTTGCAGTTTGTGACATGTTACACATAATCTGCAATTTTGATGCTCCATTCAGTATTATCTTTCAGACACAAAGAACAATTATATCTCCTAATTGAAAAATGTCTTTCTCAAAGGAAGAATGGCAATATTTTTACTCATAAGAAAGCAAACTGAAATCCCTTATACAGGTGCTAAATCTCTGACCGCACTGCTTTGATAGTGGTTAAATTATGGAATCCCATTTCATTGTGTTTTCAGAGATTTCGCCTATGACCAACTAATTAATCCTGTGATTTAACTAAACAAGAACGTATACAAAAGCAGAATACTTCATATTTCTAGAGTTTCTAAAGAAATTGACTAAAATTCCTGGAGTAGCATCTGCATGGGTTAAACCAGGGGTGCTAAACCCCAGTCCTCAAGACCCCCAAAGAGGTCAGGTTTGAAGGATAGCCAAGCTTCAGCACAGGTGGCTCAATCAGTGGCTCAGTCACGAGGCCTAAACCATCACTCCCCTCCGACACCTTACTAAGCGGTTTTGACTCTGTGCTTAAGTAACAGATATTGGTGTGGAACGCAAAGATGTTTAAAGCACTTTTTCATTTGTATTCAACAATACAATTATCAATCTCAGCACAAAACAACAAAAGTGCTTTGCTTTTCGTTCTACAATTTGGCAACGTTAGTATTCTTAAAGGGAAAATATTTTTATTTACAGGTCAGAGATTTATAAATATATACAGCAGGCAAAGAAGGCTGGGCAGCTGTGTCGGTCCTTCCATGTAGTAACAAAGGAGGGAGAGGGAGTAGGGGGTATGATAACTTTTATCGGACCAACAACTAGTTGATCTGTTACAAGCTTTCCAACTTCTCAGGGTCAGGGTTACCAGATGAAGCACCCCGAGAGGTTCGAAAGTTTGTAACATTTCAACTACATGTTGGTCCAATAAAAGGGATCATACCCCCTACTCCCTATCCCTCTGTTACTGCATAAATACACACACACACACACACACACACACAAACACACAAACATTGAATATTATTACGTTTATAAATCAGATCTTATCCCCTGGACACGACATTAACATTTTGAAATATATTTTTGTGGTTGATACAAAATATATATTTTACCTCGCTGATTTTCAGCACATCAGATAACTCTCCTGTTACATTTTACAATTAATTTGCATGAGCATTGCAAATGTGTGAGAAACTGTCTTATTAAATCACATTGCAAAGTTTTGTTACATTCCTAGCTGTCTTACGTCTGAAATTCTGTAGTGGCACTTTTTTTGTGTGTGTTAAAAATCATGAGTTTCTTCACATCGAGCGCCTGAGGTTATCACCGTAACGTCCCTCTCTCTCTGGAGCAGAACTCCATTTTAACTTCCCCCCCCACACTCAACATTTCTAATGCTTAAATCTCCTGAACGGAGTATTACATTGCAAAATTTCAAACAGCATTGGAAAGGGCAATACAAGATCTCTTAAAATAAATCAGAAAATAACAGGCAAAATAAAACCAACACCCTTCGAGAACAGCCGCTTTAATAGAAAATGTGTAAATAAAAAACCTTGAAGAGATTAAACACCCTATTTAAGAGCTGGTTTCTCATATAACTACATGAATTGATTGATTAGTTTTTGAAGAAGCTTATGTCCAATTCTAATCCGCCTTCGGATTGGGCTTTCTATCTAATGCTTTCTTTTTTTTTTCCTCCTCAACCACCTTAGCAAAGCAATGAATTACAGAGCTGCAGTCCTGTGATAAGGCGTGCGTCTCTTTCACTCCGCCAGCTTCCTGCACAATGAAAGGCTGTTTGCCTTCTACACGTTTTAGTGTATGTAGGGTTTTCAGCTACCTACTGCAGATGAATAGCACACTGGGCAGAACATGTTCCTAGCTACAAGGAATGACTTAGCAGGATCAAATTCACATATGCTGCTTTCTTATTTGGCACCACGGTTTTCTTGTGCTACTTGCTTATTTTTTTTGTACAGATATAAATACACTTTTCTCTGCCCTTTTTATATATAGAAAGTGCCACTGTCTATTAGGTAATGATACTGTGTGAAACATCATGACAGATGTTATGTTTGCTTTATTTTGCAATGTTGAATAGTATTTAGAGTACCATACAGCACTGAGAAATGATGTGATACATTTTTGAGCAACTGTCCATATTATACTTAATATACAGTGAATTTACTCTGATGCACTTTCCCAATATCATAGAATATGGCATGCACTGGTCATTTCATAAAAAATATAGTTTTTCTAGTAGTTGTTTTTTTCTTAGATTGCTATTAGTTAGTTTCTTATACAATATTTCACTTTGTATATTAAGCAGTTCTGTGATTTATGGGAGGTATAGCATATATCATTTTTAGTACCTATTAAGGGTGACTTGTACTTACAATATCTGTAAGATCACAGATAGGTGTTCGTGCTTTTCTACGGTTAATAGTATGATTTAGTTGCCAAAATATTATGTATTGAATTATCTAGATCCTTTTTTTTACCCTAAAAACCAAAGCGTGGCTTTAAAACATATTCAGATATATTTTAATTGAAATGATTAGTCTTAACATACAATGTGAAGCTTTAATTAGCACAGAGAAAAACATTGAGGAGCTATTAGAAAACATATTTACAGCCTTATGAGCAATTTAAAAAACAAGAAGTAACATACAGTATATACTTTACATTTACAGTATGCTCAAATCTGGAATTTTGTGTTAGTTCTCCTAGCTATCTGTTTATTTCTTCAGATTTCATATCAGAAACCAACAATAATATGTGCAGAAATAAATAGTACAGGTAGTCAAAAAAGCACATTATCATCTTGTGTGCTGCATTACATTTTCATTCATTAGCTATTTTTGGTTAAATTGTGCATTATTTTTTTATTAACCACGGGATTTTGTTGTCACGCGGTTTTGGCAAAATAATGGAAAACCTGCCATGAAAACATCCAAAAAGAAGGGTCTATATCATGGTAGATGTTATATCAAATCTCCCACAAAGACCTTGATTCACTAAACTTTGTTAAACTTGAGTTAATATCGCACACAATAACATAAATAAAAATAAAAAAGGAAAGCGCATTTTTAACCAAAAAATCTGCACAAAATTTAGGAAAATTGACTGTAAATAGTGTGACAAATAATGCAGTAATTTCTAATTCAATTTCTACTGCAAAATTCCACGTGTGTTAAAACTAAGTTAACATCCTAATTGGAGGCATGTACAGTATAACATCATTTCTTAGGACACTCTATGGTACAAAATAATATAACAGCAAAAATCCCCAAATCAGCGCACACCCACATTCACTAAAACCTGACAGGTCATCGTTATTAACCCTTTGCTATTACTTATGTCATACTGCATAGAATCCTGCAAATCCTTTCTGATATTTCGTTTACACTGGAATTATAGTCCCATCTTTTGCACACTAAGCTTGCCCACCGCACCAAGCTAACCCCAGATCCTGCAAGTCCTCACGTCTAATCAACTTCAGGTAAATTATCAAAAAAATTGTAAGTAATGAAGCAAAGTAATTTAACCCCTTTGATACCTGAGGGCTACCAGTGATTTGCAAAGGAATGTCTTCAGGCAAGTAAAGGGTTAACATACAACATAACCCCCCCCCCCCCCAAAAAAAACACAAAAAGCCTAAAGTTCATATGTGCAAATATAAAAAATGATGTAGCCCAAATGGCCACGTTGTGATGGGTTCACCATAACTGGCTGGTCATTTAGGCTTCTAAGGGGTTATAATATTGTTTTTATGTTCAGCATAGTTAATATCATGTATTTTAGGTTGCTGAGTCTTATGGTGCCTAATGTTGCCATTATATACGTAGGCAAGATAGGCTTAACACCGCCTGGAGTAAGTGATGAAAAGTGCTGATAGTTTGACATCGCCAGGTATCAGCTTTAGTGCACAGCATGTGAATAAGTTATTTGGTGTTATTACTTACCCATTTGCATGCTCATTTGCATTTTACCTGGTACATTTTACTTAAATCAGTAAAATAAGCGCTATTTTATTTGATAACACGTTAATGATGTTAACCTTATCTGTGTTTAGTGAATCTAGGCCAGGGGTGGCTAACTTCAGTCCTCAAGAGCTACCAATAGGTCAAGTTTTCAGGATATTCCTGCTTCAGCAAAAGGTGGCTGAATCAGTGGCTCAGTCGAAGATGATTGAGCCACCAGTGCTGAAGCAGGAATATCAGAGATAAGCAGGGATATCCTGAAAACCTGACCTGTTGGTAGCTCTTAGACTGGAGTTGGCCACTCCTGATCTAGGCCAAAAAAAAGGAAGAAGAGTTAACTCCATCCCATTGTAATACTGTATGTGTGACATAACTGACATACATGCCCACTGTCCCATAAAATTACTACGAGCAGCAAACAATAGGGGGAAATACCGTTATACAGGCAGTCCTCGGTTATCCAACGGAATCCGTTCTGGAAGTAGCGTTGGATAGTGAAACCGTTGTAAAGTGAGTCCCATGTTAATCAGTGGCGGTGAGCGGTGGATAACGCATTCAGGCGTCGGATACCGCATTCCGGCGTCGAAAAATGGCCCATAGGGTGGAATTGTAAAGCATTAGATATGCCATTCGTTGTAAAGTGAAACGTTGAATAGCGAGGACTACCGGTATAATAATGCTATGGGATACATGACCAAAATGCTTTTGTATACGTCTACATAATAACAACTTCCACTCAATATAAAGTAACCTGCATCCCTTATTCTTCACCTTATGCTTAAGCTTAATTTCCCCTGCTTTCTGTCATTAATTCCAATGCAAGGAAATTTCCAGGCTGCAGGTTGTTCTTGATACCTTTCATATCAGCAGATGACATACAGTACTATAGGGTGATGGGAACCTAAAACTAATAAGTTTGGGTTACAATCGTTATAAATACAATCCAGAATGTCAGCGAGTTTACCAAACACATTACATAGTGTACATTTACACTCACTGTAACGTTCTACATCAGGGTATTGAGGTAGGACCAAACCAAAGAACAAGACAAACCTTACACATATCCCAGTGCTGAAAGAAAGCACTGCTTTTGGTCTCCCAATAAATCCTGCCAGTACCCGAAGGATCAGTATATACAGGGTACTATTAGGCAGTTTTTACATAATTTGGGGCATTTATTAAAGGTGTCCTTCTATAAAAAAAATCTGCTAATCTGAAAAAAAAACAACACTAAATGTATTATTATAATAATAATAATAATAATAATAATAATAATATAAATAATGTTATATAATTACTGATCTCTGGTGGCAGATGAAATATACCACTAAGATTTAAGCGAACATAAATAGCCCCATCGTGCCTGTATCCTGTAGATAAGGCACAAATAACGAATAATAAATATTCCCAAAAGTTATCTAGTGAATTTACCATAGCATGTTTTACTGGTAATATAAAGTGTTTATGTAAGGTGTATGAATGGTCAATACAATCATTGAATAAAGCAACAAAACAATAGATAATAAGTTGAAAGTAATGGGTGAACTTCCCCACCCGCCAAAAAAACAGGATATGACTACTAACAAATGTGAAGAAATCTATGATAAATAATGAAAAATAATAATAATAATAATTAAAGTTCTAAGTCCATGTATAAAAAGATAAAATCTTCCTTGTGCTGTCAATGCAGGTTCTTTCAAATGACCAAATTCTTGATAGATGAACCTCAAATTCAAAAGATACACATGGAGAAGTGGTATGGAGCCGTGAAATTCATCGGTCCGGTCTGCTGTTTGTGACATTCCCCTGGTGGTGACATTCCGAGGACGTGTAGCGTCATTGCATTGGAATTTGCACTTCCTTTTCACTTGTGGTTTTCTTTGGGACAGGGGAAGTGGATAAATGACCTGGTATATCTTTTATTCTTTCCCATGTATTATGGGTTTAAACTTCCCAGTTCCACCCACCTACTCCAAGGCTAACGGTCAGGTCTAAAATATTTTTCGTTTGCAAGACAGAGACTCTTCCAACATAAAAATAAAAGGAAGAAATAGGAGGAATTAGTGTAACATTGCTGACTGCAAGACAGGATATGGACCCACAGGGCAGAGGTAGAGAGTAATACACCGACCTTGGCCTGGGATCAGAGGCCTGGGATGCAGGGGTAATCAGGTTCGGTTCTGAGGTCGAGGCAGATGGAAGGCAAAGGGTAGTCAGGTCCGGTTCCGAGGTCCAGGCAGGCGGCAGGCAAAGGGTAGTCTTGTCCGGTTACGAGGTCGAGGAAGGTGTCAGACAAAGGGTAGTCAGGTTGGGTTCTGAGGTTGAGGCAGGCGGAGGGCATGGGTAGTCAGATTCAGTTCCAATGTCAAGACAGGCAGCAGGAAAAACAAAGGCAAGGGAGAGCTCAGACAGGAAAGGGTAACCAGTACTTTGCACGAGCAAAGACTAGTAGCAACTGTCTGCCTTTTAAAGGCCAAGGCAGCTGTTGACAATGATAACCAAAGAGAGGCTGATTTCCTGTCAAGGGAGTAAGGGCAGGATTTGCAAGGAAGCAAGATGGCCATAGTGGATTTGGACCAGATGATGTCACTTCCTGTCAGCATTCATCCTGAATGTTCAGATAGATCCCTTATAATTAGACTCAGAGGACAATGTAAAATTGTCATCAATTAATTAATTAAATTAGTTGTTAGACTTGCCTGATCTGGTTTCCCCTTGGTGTAATGGGCAAGCTTAAGATAGTTTGGCCCAATTCTGTATATAACAAAAACTAAAATTTAAATAAATAATTTAAAATACATTAAAGCAACAGTTCAAGCTGCCGTTTTTAAAAAAAATTGTATTTATTTTTCTTTTAATATGTGCATCAATACAATCCACACAATGATAAGTAATTAGCTAAGTTGCCGATCGATCTGTTCTCATGTGATCGATCGACAAAGATTTGGTTCGGGTGTTCACTAAATGGCTGTCAGTGCCGCAGAAGAGGACCAAAGATGCAAAGTTCTGTGGGGGAGATCATGTGACCAGGCAGTCACTAGATAAAATTGGTGCACTGCTAGAGAGAGGACAGGGCTCAAAAACTGGTGTGCCAGAGCCTGTTTCAAAAGAGGAAGGGGATGTGACTTTGTAAATGGTTGCGATAGAAACAAAAAATGCTTGTTGCATTATAATAAACTAAAATTTTCATTTCAGAGTTTTTTTTTAAATGCTACAAGTATTTTCTCATAGTTCAGAACTGATTTATAAAAAAACACACATGTAGGATATTACTTGGTCTGCAGCTTTAAGATGTGCAGACGTTTATGTAACATGGTACAGTATATCTAACAAGAAATAATTAATAATGAAAGAATGTTGGGATTTAGTACATTTGTATGTGTGTTGATGTTTTTGCCATATTTTTGCAGCACATAACAGAAGCTATAAAATATATGGGAAATATGATACACATATACAGTATCTATCACATTTCCTCATGGGATGTGTTTTAAATGTAAAGATAAAACATTCCTTACAAATGTTATTACAATGCCAATATGTTTCCCATTTTCTATTTCTGGAGATAGTATTAAACACATCATTTTCTCAGTAAATATGTTCTGTAGTTTGTCAGTATCCCGAGGTTAAAAGTGTCTGTTCATAAGCACATTACGTGTCGTCCAAATGTGACATTTCCTATCAACCTGTGCTAATTACAATTACAATGTGTCAATGCGCTAATCATGGATTTAGCAAATCAGTATGACTAAACTGTATATATTTATACAGGCAGTCCTCGTTTTACAACGCTTCGTTTTACAACGAATGGCTTATCCAACGCTATGCAATGCATACCTATGTTCATTTTTACAACGCCAAAACGGCTTATCCAGCACTCTTACGACGCTTTGCAAAGATGTTTATGTGTACATAATATATATATTATACTATATTATACTATATAATATATTATATTTTTATATTATATATTATGTTATATTATATATATATAATACAGTATATGCACTATATAATTTATGTGTGTGCTACATCTTATTGTCTGCGTAAAATATTTTGTGTATTTTAGCATTAAAAATGCCTTCAGGAACGGAACCTTTCATTTAAACAGTGTTCCTATGGGAAAACGTGTTTCGCTTTACAACGTTTCGCTATCCAACACCATTTTGAGTAACGCATTGTGTCGGATAACCGAGGACTGCCTGTACTGTTTATTGTGAATGCTAATAATGCTGTAAGTGATGATAATTGCTATAAATCTCAATTATTTGTCATGTTTAATACACTATTGCCTTATATTATGATCCTGGTCTATCTCAATTCTTTCTGCTCGCCACATTTGTGACTAATGGCCTCTATTTACCTTTCCATTCCTGACTGAAGGGTCAGCCGTGTCAGTGAAAAGCATACTAAATTGTGGACATAACAGCAGTGCGGTGACTTTGGGCCGTGACATTGTAGTTGCTCATAAAGACAAATATTTCATTAAGCTAAAGTTCTTGATCCCTATCTTGAATCATTTTATGTGATTAATGCACCCAATTTTCTCTACTTAAAATTAAGCACTAATGAAAATGAACACATCCCCACAACAGCCAAAGACTTTACATTTGTTGCAAAACAGATAATCAAGACAGCATGTCATCACCTATTACTGTGTACTTATGTTGCCACGAGAACTTTAATTAACTGTTTTTTCCCCCTATTTGTAACTCTGTATTATTATTGTCGTTTATTTGTAAAGCACCAACATATTCCTCAGCGTGGTACAGTGGGGTACAGAGTAATGTATATTACAAACAGGTGAGGACAAACATGCACAAACAGATACAAAGAGGTAATGAGGGCCCTTCTCCCACCACGGTGACGTGTCCCGTGACATCAGTGAGGGGCGGGGACCTAGCGGGACTCCGGTGTGTCTCATTTATTCATTATATCTTGCCCTATATTAACAGGGGGAAGCCAAGCTTTGGATGCTCTTTGACATAGTGCAGCCCGGCACGAAACGCGTCAGAGGAGCGTGCGATCAGTGTGTTATCTGTTAGGCTTCATACCTGATTAAATATTCATTATTTTTAACCCGGCTCCAGTCCGGATTTTTTTGCAGTGCTTACTCCATTCACCTACCAGTATTCCTGCTCCTTGAGAGCTTACAGTCTAGAGGGAAAGAGGTACAATGTTGAACCAAGATGGTAAGGGGCTGCTCAGTGTGGGATGGAATGTATCTCAGGTTGGAATATGTATATGTTGTATATGGGGTTGAGGGCTGAGATCTGAGGGAGGGCAATGTCGTTGAGACCTTTATAAATCATTACTGGGGTTTTCAATGTAATTCTAGAGTCTATGGGAAGCCAGTGAAGGGATATGCGCAATGGAGCCGCAGAAGTTGAGCAGTGAGTGAGGTAGTTGAGTCTGGCAGCAGCATTTTGGATGGATTGGAGTAGGGACAGGCAGACAAGTGAGGAAAGGGCGTGTATCTTGGCGATATTGTGAAGGTTGAGATGGCAGGACTTCATGAGGGACTGAATGTGAGGAATGAAGGAGACATCAGAGTCAAAGATAACCCGTAAACTGATTGTAGTGTTATTGTAGATTTCAGTGTTTAAATTATTAACTTATTACATTAACATTAAAAAGTACACAACATATGTTTGGCATTAACAACAGCAGGGCATATCATCTGAGGAGGAGATGCAGCACCGGGCCAGGAAAGAGAGCCCACGAAAGCCCCTGCACCGATCCCTGCAAAAGAACCTGCCGGTCCTGAACAACAGTAACAGTTTTTGATAGACAACCCACAAAGAACATTGTTTTTTCAATCATCTAGTAAAAGAATAAAGAACCTGTAATACATTGTAATGCATTATGCTGCCACTAAAGAGTTTGGGGAACCATCATGCAATGAACCCAATACCTGTTGTAAGAATTAAACACAATGCAATGACAAATTAGGAGTGCTACTATTTATATTGAAAGTTGTAATTGTAGTGATTGTAGGTGTGCGTAGATGTTGTGCTTTTTTTTATCACACCCCAACTGCACTCCAGGAAATAACACCCAAAACATTGCAAGTATGTTATGTACTGGGTGAGCTTAGCATAATAACACATGGAAATGAGCTTTATGTAGCTTGTTTGTTTGACCTTCATTTTCAGTCAATTAGGATTCTATTTTCTAAAGTGTGCCAGCTAAAAAACTGGGGAAAAACAATGCAAAATACAGCACCATACAGCAGTACTTACCAAGGAGCATGAATCTCATTTAATTTTTTGTTTGATTCAGGGGCGTAGCTATAGCCCGGCCAGCCCGAGCAAAGCCCAGGGGCCCACACTCTTAGGGTGCCAGCTCTCCTCCCCCCCCCATTCCCGTTATGCGAGGGAGATGGTATGCGGAAGCGGGCCCCAGAGATAAACAGGATAAGCCGGCAGAGGAATCAGCAGCTGTTACACAGGCAGGGGAGGAGCACGTTCTAGCAGCAGACACCAGAAGTAAGAAAGACTTCCGGGTAAGACCACTAGAGCGATCTCCTCCCCTGCTGTCCTGCTCTGCCTTACAGCTGCTGATATCCTCCTGTTTAATGCTGGATCACCCAGAAGTAGGCATGACACAGGACGGGAGAGAGAGATGTGATGATGGCGGGTGGGGGGGGGGGGGGAGAGAAAGGTGATGATGGTGGGGGGGAGGGGGGGGAGAGAGAGGTGATGATGGTGGGGGGAGAGAGAGGTGATGATGGTGGGGTACAGGTGATGATAGTGGGGGAGAGAGGAGGAGGGAAAGATAATGAGGGGGAGTGATGATGATGATGATGAGGAGGAGGGATGATGAGAGCAAGGATCAGGGAGAGGATGGGGGAGGGAGAAAAAAAATCGCAGTCAGTATTAATATTAATGGGGCCCTGAATTTTTTTTGCCCGGAGGCCTGTGCATGTCTAGCTACGCCACTGGTTTGATTGATCTGGTGCCATTCTAATGCACATGTTTTGGACCAGTTTTGCAGCCAGGAGAGTTCAGTAGATAACTGCATTTGAGCTTTTTTGATTTAGAGCTGAGATTGGTGTAAGATCCATCAGTTTTTGGAAAGAGTCTAGGTATGTACGGTCTTTGCCAAGTTCTTTGAAAATTGTAATGGAAAATGAGTTGGCCCAAAGGTTTCTGTGGGGCTCATTTAGAGAAAAGGCATTTAGGTATTGTTATAAAATGTACACAGATTTTCCCCCAAAATATTTCAATTGATAATTAATTAAAAAAAATAAGAGCACAAATGGACTAATAATTATAAACAATTACAATTAGAAAACATGTAAATGCACGATTTTTATAGGGAATGAAGTTAGAGTCAGACATCTATGCAGATGTCACTGGTTTCCAGAATACAAGTGTTTTACGCTATGGTGTAATAATATAGCATTACATTTCCAAACCCTTGTCACAGATGACAGAGGCATAATGGATCTACAAGCATATTTGTTTGTAATGAATTACATCCAAGCGTTGTAATTTAAAATCAGATATTTAAGTCTTTCTTTGTAGGCAAACATAACTTTTAAAAATGGAATAGTGTGTATGTCCCCCAGCATTTATATCAATAGTCCTTTCTTTAGTGTTCTTAAATGAGAAATTCTTGCATGCAATTTTTAAGATATGATGGTAACATTAGCAAATCAGGTAGCCAATAAATAGTGTTCTCAAAAAAGTTCTTGAGAACTTTCTTAGACATGTACTGTAGTAAAACTGTGTGAAATAAATGATTCCAGGTTGTTCAGATGAGCTGCACATTTAGCACAGTAGCTGTCTATATGAACTATAATTAATCTCGAAAGACAGAAATGACATGTAATGCTTCAAACTGATATATTGTAGACAAGGGATATCATTTTACAAGTGATGTCCATAAGTTAACTGTTAAATTAAAACTCAAATGACATATTAAATTAAATCTAAATTAATATATTAGCTCTTCTTTAATGGCCTGTAACATGGCTAATCTGATAATATCAATATAATGGGGGTTTTATCTCAACTTGCGTTGATTGATTATGTTTTCTTGATCAACTGTATCCAAGTTTTAATTGGAGTTAATCGGGCTAATGTAATGTACGGATGAGGCGTTTTACAGAGTTGACACAGCATACAAATGTTACAAGTAATTCGTAGCATTAACCTATTCATTACTTTTAAGAAACCGTCTCCCTTAAAGGTATTTTTTTTTTTTTTAGCTTAGCGGAACAGAACAGAAACATGCTGATCTTTCCAAGCCTCCTGATTCAGAATATATTCAGCTCAGATGTTCCAGCACTCGCAGGAAGTAAATAAAAAGTATTGGCCATAACAGCCAATAGATTATTGGAATTTCTTACAACGTGACAAATTCCCTTTATTCATTGGCTCACTGGCAGTAATCTTGCTTGAAGCCATTTTATTTCCCAAATAGGAACATTACAAGTGAAAACCTCTAAACAAGTGGCTTCCCAGTGATAAGATAGCAATGGTGAACCTGTTTTGGGTATGTTCCCAATGTTAGTAAGGCTGCGTCCATAGATGGACAAGCAGCGCTGAGGCGTGCGGACGCTCAGCGCTGAGCCCCTGCATCCTCAATGAGGATGCCTTGAGAGGGGGCTCACGCGAGCGTCCGCAGGCGTGCTCAGGCTTTGGAGTTTTCAGCCGGGCGCCAAGCTGTTTTTCAGCGCGCTATCGGCTGAAAACATCCAATCAGCCTTAAGCAGCGTCAACGTCACGGCGCCGTGACGTCAGCGCCGTGACATTGACGTCAGTGTGTCGCGGGCGATTGGCCCAGCGATGTCACTGCCCCGCCTCCAACCACCTCCCCCACGGCTCCCTTCACGCACGCTGGGTCGCCTGCAAGTTCGTGCAATCGCGCTGACTGAAGCAGGCGAGCCTCAGCGTTAGCGCGCCTCCGCTCTCCTCACCCCTCTATGGCCCGGGCCTAAGTCAAAAGAAAAAAGTCCATGCCACCTGCTTTAACCTTCCATGTTTCTGTTACTTTGATGCTCTTCACCTTTATTTTCTTATTATATACATTCAAACAAGTTAACCTAGGTAAACACTCAGCCTCCCTTTTTTATATCAAAGCACAAATCAGAATTGAGTTTTAATGCAAATATTGCACTAATTGAATAGAATATAGGCCCTCATACAGTAAGCAGTGATAAGCCACTTATCGCCAGCTTCTCGCCAAAAAAGCCTACTGCGATTCAGTAAGCCCCGATAAGCTGGCGATAAGAGCAAAAATCGCTGTTTTTCCCCCCGAAAAAACAAAATCGGCAGACGCGTGGCGATAAGCCACTTTGGGCACCGATCGCCAGTTTTTCAAGCGCGCTCAATTCTATAAGCCCCGATCAGCTTATCGCAGCTGATCGCATCTCTAGAATTGCGATTTCTTCTCCAAATCGTCCCGCCACAAAAAGTTGGCAAGAAGGTGGGGAGAAGCTGCGAGGAGCGGCGAGACGGCACTAAGAAAATAAAATGCATGTTTCCTGCATCGGATTGATGCCGGGGTCTCCGTAGCTGATACCCATTAATATCAGCACCGGAGACCCCCGGCATGAAGCCGATGCATGAAACATGCATTTACAGGCAACTTCATTACCTTAGCGGCTAATCGCGAAGGCAATGAAGGGTTTAACCACCCGTGTCAGGCTTATTGTGGGTGGGTGAAGTTAGTATTTGGCCCTAGGTGGGTGATTAGGCCTTGGGGGAGGGGGGATGTAGCGGGTGGACTTAACTCAACCGCTTCGGTAATTAAGTTGTTAACCTCACCCGCTACCCACCCGGTAGGCCTAAACACCCATCCCTGGGGCTATTACCCCCTTTAACCACCCCCGCTACCCACAATACAAAAAAATACACAAACACACAACAACCCCACTACCCACCTCCTAGGCCCCCAATACACCATTACAATATCTAATAAACAACAATACACAACCCACCCCCTGTGACCCCAAATACTGTAAAACTATGATTTATTTTTTTACACACACAATTAATACCCCAGGCTGGCGGGGGTCCCCAGTTGTCCCGACGGGTGTCCGCAGGTCCCACAGTGCACCACTTGGGGTACCCACGGGTGTCTGTGGGCCTTCGGGTGGTCCCCGCTAGGCTCCATAGGCCTCCAGGTAGTCCCCGCATGCCTCAATGTGATTGAGTCATTTTAGGTCAAGTATGTGATGTCATCCAAAGATCGTCACATGGTTTACTACAACCAATCAGATTGGGTAATTAGTTCTAACAATCCGATTGGCTGAAATACCATGTGACACCGGCCATCTTGGATTTAGTGATGTCATGTTAAAGGGAAATGAAGCACAGCCATTCTGATTGGTTGGCATCATTCCCTTTAAATGACGTAATTTAAAAAAAGAAGGGCACATGGTTTTAACAGCCAATCAGATGGTTGTTGAACCATTTCCCGCCCCAAATGTAACATATTTAAGGTGCGACGAGACAACATATTGTGGATCTACCATTCGGTTTTTGGATTGACAGATGAAGAAAGAAGATATAGAAAATTAAAAAATAATTACAGAAGAAGATAGATGAAGCGGATTGAAAAGAAAAGAAAGAAGAATTGGGGTACCTGATCCGGATCTTCATGGCGGATGGCATCGGATGCAGTTTCAGGCCTTTGCGGTACATGAGCATCATGATTTACCAGGAGTCGGAGGGGCAACGATTATAAAGGTAAGTTAAATATTGAATGTATGTAAAAAAAAATTTTTTTACAGGTTTTTCGATTTAAATTTTTTATTTTTTTGGTAATTTGTTCATTGCACATTGACTGGATATATTAATCTGTACCCCTTTAGGGTACAGATCAATACATTATTAGGTCAATAATTTGTTTTTCATTGCTTGCTTTGAATTGTGATTTTTTCTAAGTGTGTTTATTATGTAGATGTAATTGTTTGTCATTTTGCTGTATTCATTTAAAAAAATTGCGATTGATTTTTTAATTAATGATGTCTTGTGTTGGGTAATGCATTTAATGGTTGTGGTGCCATTGTTTTATTAATTAATTGCTTTGTTGGTTAATGGTTAAATTAATTCAATGTTGTTTAGCTGAGTTGTTTTATTAATTAATTGCTTTGTTGGTTAATGGTTGAATTAATTCATTGTGCTGGTTAGTGCTTGTATTAATTGCATTTGTTGGCTGGTGTTTTAATTTATTGAATTGGGGTGTTTAAGTGTTTTGGAATGTTTTATTATTGTGTCTTTTGTGCATTAATATATTTTGATTAGGTGTCCATTGAGTGTTATAGTGGCTTATCAGGCCTATATTATATGGGTATCATGTACCACTATGCCACTCATAGGGTACGGGTGGGTATAGTGGGTCCGGGGTAGGTGGTTAGGCCTCCCGGTGGCTAGCAGGGCAGGATGGGTTATAACCCCTTAATTACTATAGCAGTTATTAACCGCTAAGGTGATTAAGGGGCTAGGGGACATTAGAATGTATTTGCTGTGTATTCTTTCTGGCAATGGACGAGGACGCCTTTCATATTGCCAGGGGTAAGTAGAACGGTTTTATTTACTTTATGTATGCTTGTTAATTTTGTGATTAATAATGGGCAAATAATCTATTATCCATATCTGGATAATAGTTATTTTGCCCATTACTGTACTGTATGTTTTTTTGGGGGGGTGTATTGATTGAAATGTATGCCATGTTGCAACAACCTGGAGGCCCACGGAGCCTAGCTGGGACCACCCAGAGGACCCCAGACAACCGTGGGTACCCCCGGGGTGCACTGTGGGACCTGCGGACACCCGTCAGGACCACCGGGGACCCCCGCTGGCCTGAGGTATTAATTGTGTGTGTAACAAAATATATAATTGGTTTTATGGGGGGGCACAGGGGGTGGGTTGTGTATTGGTGCTTACTAAATATTTTTACATTTAAATGTTATAACTAGTGTTTATTAGCAGCGGGTCTTCAGAGCAAAACCGCATTGATTTCAGGTCCGGGGACCCCCTGCTTCAAGAGATACAGGCCCCGTTATGGGGTGCCGGTATCTCCTATGCATGGAAATGTCCCGCGTCACGTTATCGGGAAATTTCAATGCATAGGAGATACCGGCACCCCATAACGGGGCCTATATCTCGGGAAGTAGGGGGTCACTTGACCTGAAATCAGTGCGGTTCTGCTCCGGAGACCCTCTACTACAATACACAGGTAATAACATTTAAATGTTGAAATATTTTTATTCCCGGCGAGATTTTCGCAGAGACAAGCGGATCTCTCTGCAGCAGATACAAGTCGCTGGGTGAGCCCTTTTCAGAGGGCAGGTCATCTCGGCGCTGGCAACTCGCAAGGTTTGAAAATGTTGCTCTCACTGGTATTCGGGCCTTTCTGCATAACATGAGAGCAACACGGTAAAAAAATGGCAAATTCAAAACCCTGCCGATAGTTTCTATCGGACTTTACAGCATGAGGCCCATAGTGTTAGCTGACCAGTCACTAATGGCAAAACCAATGGAATGCCCTAGCTGAGATTTTTAGCATCATTACTCCCAATATCACGGATAGAAATACCTTTTTTTGTAGTAATTTTCCATAAAAATTTAACTTTGGTACAGAACTTACAAATATCAATGATTTTTTCATTTGGAAGTTGACATCTCTAGCATGCGTCTTGGGTTAGAGAACACTGGCAGATATTTATTTGTCTCCTAAAGGGGGATAACTTTTAAATATTAGTATCTAATATTTATTATATTATTATTATCTCTGGAACCGGAGTCTCCAGGAATAATGGCCAGTGTAGTCATGACTCATAGAACTGAAATCCCTTAAATCAGATAAAATATCATCAACATAACATATCCTAATTTGGTCACGTACCCAATTTTGGGGGGGGGGGGTGGAAGCCAGTTTTTCCTGTTGCATTTAAATAAAACTAAAAAAATGTTTAGGGGCAATTGCGACACATATGGTACCGTGTTATCCTGCAGAATAGACAAAGAAAAACCTTTACCTGATACCTTTAATACCAAATTTGTGGTTAAAAAGAGTGCAGTCTTTCAGGAACACTTCTTCAGGGATTTGCTTTTCCAAATTATGGAGAATTATAACCCTTTTCATCTACCAAGGTACAGTGGGCATTACATGGTAGGAAATACATCTACACTGCATATTAGGGTTGTTGACACCAATAGATTGTTGTGTATGTTTAGAAAGAACTAACATGAAAAATGGATTGCCATTCATATCTAATTTATACTTAGTTTAAATTACAATCCAACGGAAATGTCTGCAATGAAAAAAATGCATGTGAAAAATATTTGGAGTTCAAATCGTTTGAATGTTGTGTATGATTGAAATGCCATATTTAGTCAGGTGTCCTTAAGTTCCCAACATGGACAAATAGTAGAAACCAGCCCATGGTCTTTGCCGATAAAAAAAGTTTTATTAGACCATATAAATTGAGTCCAGGATCCTGTTCAAAGATCCTGATTCCTGTGTTGATTCCTATGTCCCATGTGGGAACTTAAGGACATTTATATTCACTTTGGCATTGACCTTGTACGGATTGGTGTGCTAGGACATATTACTTGTTGGTTGGAGTGTGTGCTGACTGCTGACCCCATTGTATCCATTGGCTGTATATTCAGTAAGGTATAAGCTGATAAATATCAATTCAAAATGCATTACTTTCCATTCAAGCGCCTCACCATATTGCATGAGGGAGTGTAGGAGGTTTTCACCTTTCCAGGCAGTGTGTTAAAGGGGTGGTTCCTCGTCCATGTTTCTTATTTTACCTGTTGGTGGCCCTAGAGGACTGGAGTATGCCACCCCTGTTCTAAATACTGCAAATATGTATCCTTCTACAAACCAGAAAAAGGTCACATACAAAAAATGTAACCAAAAACCTTAATAATCGAGGGCACTCAGGGAGTATCTTAAAATATCAATCAATCATTTATTATATAGCACAGAACAAAAAAGTGAAACAATCCATAGCCAATCGCAATAAAAACATTTAAAAACTCAGGTCAACATATAGCAGCAGCAGTCAGCAACATCATCCTACGTCTATAGTCAAGAACAATAGGACCCTAATAGTAATATATGAATGTAGCAGCATGACTGTATTAGTGCGTTCTAAAGAGAATCTATTACATCAGCCTGCCCCTGTGATCAGGTATAGCAGTATAGCAATGTAGCAACGAGAACGTGTTAGTGAATTCAATTAAGAATCACCTCCATCGGTAAATTACCCGAGTACACATATAGAAATAATTAGGTAATCCACAGTCTAATTAATAAAATGTTGGTAACACTACAAAAATAAAACCCACCAGTGGTAGAGTGTCTAGTACGGCAGTGTGAAGGTCACACAAAAGAATATTGCTCTGACAAGAATCACCATTTGGATAGGTACAAAATACATGAAATATTAAACTGCAAGTGTGGAAAAAAGTTCCAAAACACGAGTATAGAGGGTAGAACATCCTTATCTGAAATACAGCCAGTTCTTTCTCCGTAGGTAATGCTACATCTCTGTTGTTTGGAATGCTGAAAATATCAAAGGTAGATTTCCCGTGGATATCTCCAAGGTCTGTGTAGGTAAAAAGACCCACAGGCTGGCGTGCAGGTACGCTAACTCGCTTGTGTGCAAACTTGTGCATCCAGCTTCAGGCGTGCTAGTGTGATGATGCACTGACGTGCTACTGCGTGTTGACATGCCCAACATGCGTTTCGCTAAACGTAGCTTCATCAGGGGGATTTCATATAGGGGAAGAGGGAGGCTTTTAAACCCTCCATGGCTGCTGACATCATACCGGAAATAAAACATAATTGTAAAGAAAACAAAATTAATCCATATCCATATCCACTAACAAGTAAAATCAAAAGAAGGTAATTATAGTAATTAAAATTTCACATTCATCCTGTACATATGTGCAATACTAGGATATCAGCAGTTACAAATCTGGAAGTTTATATATGTGCACTCAAACTACAGCATAAGAAGGTCCTTCAAGGTGACAAAATAAATAGGCATTCATTGTTGTCCATAAGCTGGTGAATATATTTTCTGTGTTTGATCTTATAAATGATAGGCACACTTCAAACATAAGAAATATGCTCATTGTTTTAGGAACAATCAGTAATAGAATGATGGCAAAGAGCTTAATATCTTGATTGCTGTCAAGATGATGAACAAACTAGCCATAACATAGTGTGTTTGTATACATAATGAATTCACTTTGGTTTTGCTTCGGCTAGTTCAAGGTATAGTGCAAAAATGATTTTCATGCTTTGGGACAGAGTTCATGGACGGCTTTGCCACATGGCATCTATGACAAATTTATGCCTCTAATCTTCGCACAAACTGGACTGAAAATCTCAGCTTCTCATGGGTGATGAATGTGTTTCCGCAAGGTGATAAAGCAAATGACTTTAATTATGTACATAACCAGGGTAACAAAAGGATGTTCTGCGGGTTTCTTTTTTCCCCTCTCTTCATTTGTAGGTGTGAAAACACATTTGTAATGTGGAATACAGAAAACCATTTAATAAGTTATAATAAGATGAAAATTTATGCTCAGAAGAAGGAAAAGCTATTACACATCAATGGCTTACTTTTCAAAGACAATAAATTAAATTAGTGTTCCTGCTTAGCAACATCTGGCACCTTTCATCTAAGTTCATGTAGTTAAAATGTTTATAAAGAGAATTTTATAGCAGTATGGTTGAATTATTTTTATGTGATTGACTTAACAATTTAATTTGCCTATGTACGGTACCAGGTAGAATAGAATTTAATCAGATTAGATTTGTTTTAAGTGTAGTTTACGTCTAGTGCATTTTGATTTTATTAGAAGGTGGAAAAAAAAAAAAAAGGAAAATACAAGAGAGAAAAAATGTGACAATTCAATCATTTATTTCCAAGTCCATCTATAATTTTGGTCTGCAGCATAAAAACCGGAGAATAAAATTATATTATGAATTCACTAAAGTGTCTTGTTTCAAATATAGTGTGTGTGTAAAAGGGACAATTGCAAGGGCCACCAACAGGTCAGGTTTTAAGGATATCCCTGCTATAGCACAGGTGACTCAGTCACTTAGTCTTTGACTGAGCCACCTGTGCTGAAGCAGAGATATCCTGGAATCCTGATCTGCTGGTGGCCCTTGAGGACTGGAGTTTTATATATGAATAGGGTGAAATGAAATGTTTATATGAGAATAGGGTGTCCTTTAATACAGTAGTGAAGCATAAACAATTATCTGTTTATTGACCTGCCATGTACAGCCTGAATAGACACAAGCCAAGGTCAGACTGAGAGGGTTCACATAGTATCTCTGTGCATTTGTGCAAGCCTCACTGCTCTGCAAAATGGGGCCAAGAATGTGCTGCTGTTGCAAGCAGCATCTGCTTACCAGTCATTAAATGATCCCCGTAGTGTAAATACAAAGGCCTCTGTGCATTGGCTTGCAAATGAACAAATGGAAGTCAAAAGACAGGTGGCATATACATTCATTGGAATAACATAGCCTGAATCCCCGCACTTACACTGTGTCTAACACTGGCTTGAAATGAAGCATCTGGAGCAAGCTGTGAAGTCTCTAAAGGCTCTAGAAAAATGCTGCAGACTTTTCCACATGTACAGTGGTGATTTTTTCTTACATATGTACAGTACAGTTCAGCATTGCTACAGTATATACCTTTTCATGTTTTATGGTCATTGAAATGTCGTTGTTTGTTGGTCTGATTTACAAGATTAAATTATTTTTAAAATACATCCACAAAACATATTTCTGGTGACCTCCACAGCCCATTCCTTAGCTTTCCAATGGAGGCCCTTGGAACCTTGGACAGAAATTGTGCTATTCTCACATTCTTGATACAGAGTGGAATGTGCTGTCTGAAAGGACCGGAACATCACATCATACTTGAAAATAGTTGTAAAGAGACATTTGTTTTCTGGTATTTGAGATTAATAAACTTCCAAAAAATTTTAAAAGGTATTTGTTCAAGACTTTAGGGTATGACAAAGGGTGGATACTTTCACTAGGGTTTTAGTTCTGGTCTGGGGTCTTAAAAAGAAAACCTGTGTTTTGGTTTTGCCAAAACTCGGTTTTGGTTTTGTAAAATCATACGGGAATTTTTTTTTAAAATAAGCAAGATAATGTATAACATTTTTGGGAAATTCTAACTTTTGTGCAAAAATTAGCAAGTTTTACATGTGTGAACCAAAATGGTTGGCCAGGCTCTAAAAACTAGAATTGTAATGCGAAGATAAGCCACATTCTCTGGTGGTAGCTCGGAATTTTCTCGAATTAAAAATGGGTTCCAGAGTTCAATTTGGACATATGAACAAACATAAATAATTTCGAAGTTCGGATTTTCAAACAAGCAAACCTGCCCATCCTTTGTCACTGTACTTTAGCTTATAAAATTCTGAGCTTTCACACACAGGGATACATTTAAGTGTTTCATTATTAATATCTTTTATTTGTATGATGCCAACATATTTGCAGTGCAGTACAGTGTGGGAGGGAGGACCATAACATTGTATAACATGTATATTAAGACAAACTGAGACAATAGGAAGACGGTCCCTATCCAAGGATTTTACAATGTAGCTATAATTGACCTATAAGGCCTCGGCCATGTTACCTGCTGGCGTGCTGAGGCTCAGGGAAAGTGGGTGCTTTCCCTGGCCTTAGTCAGCGTGCCATCAGGGGGCGTGTCGGGGGCGGGCCAGTGACGTCACAGAGCTGGTTCGCCCTCATTGGGCGAACCGCTCACGTGACCGGCCCTGCGCGCCGGCAAGTGGGGAAATCTAAAATTCTGGTAAGACCTACGCTTCCGCGTGCTTGCGGAAGCGCAGGTGAGCCCCTACTAAAGCCCCTCTAATTGCGGCTGTAGGGGCTCAGTGCTAAGCGGGAGTGCGCCTCAGCGTGCCTCCGCCAGCAAGCAGCAACCATGGACGAGGCCTAACAATATCCCAATATAGACAATGTGACAGAAATTGTATTTGTATCTTTTTTTGTTGTACAGGCTGGGTTGATATTTAGCCAGATCCCACAGCTTCTCTAGAACCGGTTGTTAAATTGTCTACCGGTTCTGAGAAGCAGGGAGCGGACGGTACGAAGAGCAGAGCCGCAGGGCCATCATCATTTCCGGTCTTACTCCATCTGACCCAACTGGCTTCCTAAATCCTCCTCCTTTTGTCACCGGGAAACAGTCACAGGGAGACGGGGCTGTGGGGACTGGTAACCTGCTCTGCACCAGAGAGCGGCTTGCTCCACACCGCATTACTCGAGTGTGCAGAAGGAGAGAGGCCAGAGTGTAGGAGCTGAAGCATCTTCATATGACCTGCGGCCTCTGATTAAAATTTCCGCTGGTTAGAGAGAAGGGAGAAGTGTGAAGAGAGAGGGGGGGAGAGGGTGTGTGAAAGAGAGAGAGGGGGAGAGGGTGTGTAAGAGAGAGAGAGGGGGGATGGGGTGAGAGAGGGGGTAGTGTGTGAGAGAGTGAGGAGGTCGGTGTGAGAAAGGGGGAGGGTGTGAGAGAAAGGGGTGTGTGAAAGAGGGGGGAAGGGAGGAGAGCAAGGGGAGGGTGTGACAGAGAGGGTGGAGGGTGTTATTGAGAGGGGAGGTTATAAGAGAGAGGGGGAGGGTGTGTGAAAGGGGAGAGGATGTGTGAGAGAGGGAGAGGGTGTGACAAAGAGAGGAGAGAGTGTTAGAGAGAGGGGAGAGGGTGTGAGAGAAAGGGGAGAGGGTGTGAGAGAAAGTTGGAGGGTGCGAGCGAGGAGAGGGATGTGTGAAAGAGGAGGGGGTCAATGTTAGAGAGGAAGGGGAAGTGTGAGAGAGGGAGGGGGTGAAAGAGGCGAGGGGGAATTGTGAGAGAAAGGAGGGAGGAAATGCGAGAGGGAGAGAAGGGGGTGGTGTGAGAGAGAGAAGTGGGGTGAAGTGTGAGAGAGAGAAGGGTGTGAGGGGTGGTTTTGCAGAGGGGGGCGTGGGAGAGAGAGAGAAGTGGGGGAAGTGGGAAAGAGGAAGGGGTAAGAGAGAAGGGAACACAGAAATGGGAGAAAAGGGAGAGAGAGAGAGATAGGGAGAATGAGAAAGAGATGGGGAAGACAGCAAGAGGGGGGTAGAGTGAGTGAGAGAGAGTTGAGGGTGAGCTGGAGACAGGGGGAAGTGTCTGTGAAAATTAGATAATAACCTGATAATGGACATGCCATGCTGTATAATGATGGTGAGTATCTGTACATTAATAATGGACATGCCACAGTTTGAGTCTTTCTTGTGACACGCTACTGTACGTGCATCGCTGTCATTCCGGTGATGGTACGCACTTTCTGTAAAGGGATTTGTAATCCACTTCAAATTATTTACCGGACTGTGATATTATACAGTATTTTTTAAAATACACAATTTCCATTCCTAATAGCATAGAGCTAATATAAAACACCAGCATATTCTGTGAATGTTCATTTTCCCCTCTGCATATTAATCAGAGGAAACCAGAAAATAATTCACAAATAAGGAAATTGCACTAAATCTAGAAGATCAAGAATTAATGATGTTTTGGCCTCAGGCGTATTGAGATTGAATACAGTAAAGGATCATGACCCTCATTCACAGTCATGGTTCAGCGCCTACCTGTAATAGTCTGCTACACTGCTGCAACCTCCATGAAAACAGTATAATTATTTTTTGCATGCAGTCCAAATCTTTGCAACCAGATAAAATAGTCAGCTAATAAGACATTAAAGAGGGTGAATATAGCCATATTCTGTCCACAGTCTCCTTTTAAATCAACCACTGTATTTCATTTTTTTTTTTGTTTTGCATAATGATGGCTAGAAATGGGAAATGGGTGAATCCGTCCTAATCTGTTCCCGAATTTTCCCGAGTTTTTCATTTAAGATCCGCCAACGGTTTGTTACAGTTTTAATCCGCGTGGTTTAATCCAAAACTGCCGTTGGATGCAGTCTGCTGGTGGATTTTAAGAATCCAATCCGCAGACTCCTCAATCCACTGTCGGATTTTAAGAATCCAATCTGCTGATTCAGCGATCCACGTGCGGATTGCTGAATCCACGGATAGGATTCTTAACATCAGTAGGCGGATTGCGGAATCAACCAATGGATTGCCGGTGTAAAAAAACTGATCTGCAGAAATCCGTGAACCAAAGAAACCGGCCGATGCGCAAAAAAAAAAGTTGCCCTTCTCTATTCTTAGGGAGGTGCTGCAGAGAGCTGAACATTGAGTGACTTTTACTATCACTGTGGATAATGTGAGTCCAGAGTTCCCTGTGCTCAGCACAGAAGGACCAATGTAGGAGTTCCAAAACTGGGGCACACTGTTAATGCACAGTGTATTTCTCCATGATAAGCCTCACGATCAAACCTATGGGAAAAGTGTGTTTGGATGCACTGCTCCGATCTTTGGAGCGGAGTTGCGGAAAATGTAAGGCCGCAGACGGATATAGTTGGCGAGCACGCAACGGAACGCATGGAGTCACTCACGCCTGTCGCTTGAGCGATCCGTGGCCTTTGGGATGGGGAGGCACGATGGGGAGGCGTGGTGGAGGAGGGACCGTGATGTCATGAAGCTGGTTCGCCCTCACTTGCTGAACCGCTCACGTGAACCGGCCGCCGCGTGAACAAAACTTTTGTTTGCTCAAAAATCGCGCGCACTATGGCCTGTCTCATCGAGGTAGGCCTTTTTATCATGCCATGCGCGCTATAGCGCGGAGTATGGACGCGGCCTAGGATCGGTTTCTTCCATCTGATGCAGAATCTTAGACTTACGCCACCTGACATATGGGGATATTTGGGGGGCACATAAAAGGCAAAAAGCATGGCGCAGAGAGACGCAGACTGTGATACATCTCATTATAATCTGTGCACCATGAAACTCCTACTGACTCTCCCCATGGTGCAAGCTATGGAAAAATGTGGAGTAAAATGCTCTGATGCAGAGGTGCAGGATGAACATGCCCCGGTTTTGCTCCCAAATAACTTTAATACATAGACCCCTAA
Source organism: Ascaphus truei (assembly GCF_040206685.1). Lineage (NCBI taxonomy): Eukaryota > Metazoa > Chordata > Amphibia > Anura > Ascaphidae > Ascaphus > Ascaphus truei. The sequence continues at coordinate 95,189,316 of NC_134489.1, forward strand.
GGAGGAAACAATAAATAAGAGAGCAAGAAATGATGCAATAGTGTAATGAACCACACAATGCATTTTGTTTACGTCTCACAGACCACACAGGGTGCTTCACAAACAGTTCTAGTAATGGTACATAAGGTATTTTATTTATCTAACCTTCTAAGCAGGATAAATGCTGTACATGCGGTGGAACAGATTTCAGGTGCTGTGCACTGCAGCAAACACAGCAATAAAGATATGTAAATAAATTAGATTGTAAGCTCTTCGGAGCAGGGACTCCTTTTCCTAAATGTTACTTTTATGTCTGAAGCACTTCTCCCCTTTATGTGTTATTTATATTATTTATATAATTGCCACGTGTATTATTGCTGTGAAGCGCTATGTACATTAATGGCGCTATATAAATAAAGACATACATACATAAATGTAATTGCAATGTCCTTAAGTCTGGCAGCTCCTAATCTGAGCAGTGGCTAATGCAGGAGCACAGTCAAAGGCAGCATGAATTCGTTCCCTGGTTTGGATGGATTCCAAATCAAATAGGAAAAGTTCTGAATAGCATGTGACAAAACTAACTATCTATCATTCAAGAGTGTGTAGAGTGAAGTGTGCCGACTCCATGAGCATGCAGCTAGTGGTCAAGCAAAAGATGGGAGCTGTTCACAGTAGCAGTCTCGAGAAGAAACTAGGGGAAGAGAGGGCTCCATGAATCTCTTCTCCGCCTTACAGATGCTGTATTGAAGCCTAATGGGCATTGCAAACAGTGTACAGTAGGTCATTTTGATCTTCTTTAGTTGACTTACTTATAATCTAGTACAACAACCATTGAACCTAATACTAATCACCCTGGAAAAGTCCAGTAGATACATAGTCTCATGAAACAATAAGATAAGTACTGTAATCAATGTTTCACTATTTCGAAATAAATGTGAACAATGTGATGCTACCATGGACAGCCACCCCCAACATACAGTAGGAAGGCGGTATTGGGAGAACAGAAAGGAGAGGAGGATCAAAAGAGGTTGTTTGAGAGACAAAGGAACAAAAAGGGAGTGAGTGGTTAGGTGATTAGCATTTTATTGCATTTCGAAGGAGGTGGCTACCATTTTGCACACTATTTTGCAAATGTAATCAGATATATTTAGGAAAACCTGCGTGAGACAAGTACAGTAGATGTTTGAGTAGTGTCTCCTTTTAGTGGCAGCATAAAAACACTTGATTAATGAGTTCCGTGTTGAATCTGTTGCTACGGATCACTAAGGTAAACAAGTTTAGCACAATTTACAAAAAATATCTTTTTCTCCTCTAAATCCGTAGAGGACAGTGAGAATTTAGAAAGAGGCAACATTAGTTTATTTTAACTTTTGCTGATTTTAAATCTCCTACTTCAAATCGTATAACATTGGCCATACTGGCAGTGCCGTAGCTGTTATTGCTTTTTATTGTGTATTTATTGGAGTCAAGGGATAAGAATAACATCTGAGGGATGTGAATCCATGGGGCATCTTAAAATTCCTAGACTGGAGCGTAGATGTAGAATCATTTTATATTCTCACAAAAAACATCTGCAGTAACACAGTGTCAGTGTTCTAAATTCCCCTTCCTGTGGCAGCTCAACATATTTCACCTGTTTTGAATCTAATTTTGCTTGGAAGGCAAAATGTTGGATCAAATAAAACGTAAGTGTGCTGTACTCTCATGCAATTTTATTGCTGTCAGTAAATTAATTCAATGGCCACCTTGTGTCTAACACATTTATCTATCCTCTTCATGTCTGATGGGATAGCCTCTTAAGTAGCTAAAAGGCACAATTTACCTATTGCAAATTGTAGCCACCAAATTAATTATAAAATACAATCTAAGGCAATGATGTTAAGACACATGACTATTTAATTGGAATATTGAGAACAGATTTTTTTTTTTTTAATTGTTTTATCTCCTGTGAATTAAAACAGTAAAAAGCACTGTTCATATTTTGCGTGTTTATCTTCATTATTTGATGGTACTGTAACTCTAACACAAATACATACTTATATTAGAAGGACATAATAGGAAAGCCTGTCAAGTACCATTTAATGTGGATCTCATTCCCTGCAAAATATAGGGGGTTAAACTGTAATAGTGTAGATTGTGGCACTATAACATGGAAACACCCATTGGTTTCAATGGGAGTTTCCATGGGGGAGTGTCCTGATCTGCACTATCGCAGTTTGATTAATAACCCCCTTAGATGTATTTGGCATCAGTGGTTTCATAGACTGTATTGCATTATCATTAAAATTGTATTATTTGCTTCCAGACTCTCTAGTCTTACTATTTCGGTCACTTAGGGCCTTTGGTCCACTTTATATGGCTTAGTGCTTTCACTTTATTGCAGTATAGGGGTTAGTTGTAAGTCAGCACTTGTAATGTGTCTTACAGATGCAGCGGCCATTATTCGAACACTTCACGCGTTGTATACCTCGGAATACCCATGTCATGGTGCGTGATTTCTTCCAACCGTACCGCCTTAAGATGCGCGTTGACTCGTGTTTTTACCGAGTGCAGAAAATTGCATATATTTCTGATACAGTCGCCATCTTATCTGTTGCAGCATTAATTGCAGAACATATCAAAAATGCATAACTACAGTCAGGTTTTTTATACGTGGGCGGTGTACAAAAAAATCAGAAACCATTAAATTCAAACAAATCAACCGCGGTAAACACAGGGGTGCCTGGTGTGATTGGCAGCGTGAATGCCGCGGGGAATACAGCAGAGCACACAAAAACGGCTCCGTGAAATGTTCGAATAACGGCCGTTGCATCTGTATGTAGCTATTCTTTTATGCAGATCCTACAGACTCATGTCTCAGATGAAGGGCCATATTCTATAAAGTGTGATAGCTCTGATCTAGCACGACCACATGGAAAGCCCCATTGAAGTCAGTGAAACTTCCTATGAGAATAAGGTGCTTACTCACGAATTTTAATGAAGTCTGACTGTTAAAAATGTGTATTGTTTTCATTAAATTAAATGTTATTGTCCATGGACCTGGAAATCTTGAAGCATCCTTCTTTGGATCTTTTGTAGTTCATATAGTCATATATAGTCTTTTTTAGGGACAGGTACTGTAGTGGGGTGATCATCTGTATTTACTAGCAGAGGACGTGAATTGTCTCTAGGGTTCTGTTAGCCATTCACCATGAGAAGACAGAAGTGTGATCTCCGATTTACTCTATACTGCTGCATGTTTCCAAAGACGAATGGCTGTATTAAGAATATAAACTGGGATTTGTATGAATCCTGCACACCATTAATGATATTCCTACCAGCTCCATGTCATGTCATTTGAAGAATATTTCCAATGTGTCTTTAAATTAGCATCACAGTTTTATAGAATTAAACAATCCATTTGGAGAAAAAAAATACATAAACAAATGTGCATGTCTGTGGCATGTTAGGATCAGTGGAAGATTTATTTTTTTGTCTAATAAATATGAGGAAGCCCAAAAGACCCTCAGTTCACCTTTAATCTGAGCTACTCCATCACATATCCTACATTTCCTGCACTTTGAGTGCCAATGAGTTCGATGTCACCAGAGCTGGCAGTTTTACGATGCTATGGAAGATGAAGAAATGAGTAATACTTAACTCAAATGGTTATATGGAAATGCTCAAAGCATGAGAATAGATGGCACAGATATGAAAAAAAAAAAAAGAGAAAGATTTCACATGGTACAATAACGTCTAAAATAATTTAATAAAACAACATAAAAAGAGGTAATGCTAAGAGATGGACATTGGAAATGGCTTTCTGATGTTGAGTTTAACAGCAAACATGTTCACTTTCTCTTTATAATGTATATCAACTGAACAGCATCGCTGCTGTTATTTTTAACATGGTTTCTTTTCAATCCATTGTCTCCCAACCCTCTGAGCCCCAGTGACATCAGATTTCAGGAATAACTAATGAATTACTGTACCAAACACGTTTGTATGCAATTCTCTCATATGGGAATGTATCATTGATTATCAAAAATAAAAAATGTCCAGGTTGAAGGGACTGAAGGAGAGAAACACTGGATTAATCAGAACTCTACCCCTTCCTGATTATTGTAACCAAACACTGGATTAATCAGAACTCTACCCCTTCCTGATTATTGTAACCAAACACTGGATTAATCAGAACTCTACCCCTTCCTGATTATTGTAACCATTATTGTAACCAGAACTCTACCCCTTCCTGATTATTGTAACCAAACACTGGATTAATCAGAACTCTACCCCTTGCTGATTATTGTAACCATTATTGTAACCAGAACTCTACACCTTCCTGATTATTGTAACAATTATTGTAACCATTACTTTGGTATGCCCCTGGTTTCCCAGATATAAGCTTTCACATTTCCTACTAGGTTGGGGAACATATTGCCACTAGCAAGCACTGACATGTCTAAGGCTGCGTCAATGCTGCCGAAGACCGCGCGTAGGCGTGCGCGTGCGTGACATCACCCGCATTTAGCGGGAGTGTTTTGTGGCCAAGGTATCTGCACCGTGGGAGGCGTGTCATGTGATGTCACGGAGCTGGTTCACCCCCATTGGGCGAACCGCTCACATGACCTGCCCGTCACACAGAAGAATTAGATTGAACTGATTCCTCGGGCACCGCACCCTCCTGCTGTCACATGCGCAGTCTATGGGCGCGATCATTGCCTTAAGGCACTGTGATCGCGCTGCACGCGCACGCCTCTGCCCGCTCTTCGGCAGCATGGACGCAGCCTAAGGAAGTTGAATCTGGTTTCCAAAGATGCACATGTGTTATCTTTTTCTTCATCTTGTAGAAGACAGATATTTTTTTACTAAAGGTGGGCAGAGTTTAAAAAAAAAAAAAAAAATGAAGGGGATACAGCCCACATCCACCCAAGGATGCCAAGTTTGAGCACGCCTCAGCTCCCATACGTATGTACGGGACTAAAGGAGTGCTAAAGCATAGCACCCTTTTGTGGCACTGCTCCTACATGAGTAATGACCTACACAATGGTTCACCCTGGGAACACAGAAAGCGGAGCTCTGGAAAACAAATACAGAAATGTATGTATGGCAACAAATTACACGCACATAACATATTTTTGAACAAATTATGCATTATTTTTATTTGTTTCCATTTGCGACTAATGTATCTGCAAAAGCAACGGTATTCCTAGCAGCGATTCTTCTCTTTCCTCTTTGTCCTCTGACCCTTGTATGGACACTAATCAGTAATCACCTCATTACCTCAGAGAGCACTCTCAGACCATTGGTTTGACAGACTCGTTCGTTGCTATATTTGAACTGTAGCCGCTATTCAATCTATTTCTATTAATGTTGTGGTGCACTGTAGGAATCAATTCCTTGAATGTATGCTTGTTTCAGACATACGCTTCTTTTTAATGGAGTCTAAGGGTAATTGTACGGTGGACATTGATTTAAACATTTTTTTTTAAACAGGCAGCGTAGTAGAAACAGTTTTGGTATACACAACCCTGCCTTCTATTTTGATGGGGAAAACTCCGATCATTGTTTATCTTCATTTTCACAAAATGCTTCCCAGGAGTCGTTTTCTCCATGGGGTTCCCAGGTACTGTCAATCTTTGCATCAACCTCACTCTATTAAACCTATGAAATTCTTTAGTGATTACTATCCTGCTCATTAGCATCCCTGTCAAATGTTTCACACATTTCCTACAATTCTCTCAGGGAGGTAGATTTCTGACTGTGCCGACATTGGGATTTGTATCATGCAAATAAAGAAAACTGATGTAAAATAATGATACACATCTTTATAATGTGCAAGTCAATTAATCTCTGGGCAAGCGCCTCCTGTTGCTGTGTATAGTCTCACCTCCTATCACAAGCGTACACAAAGGTTTGCGTGCACAGTACCAGCTGTATGTGACACATGTTATTGTCATCCTATTAAGAGAATTGTATTGATAATAAGAAAAGCTTTAATGAAACCTAGTGGGAAGCAGCTCTGGTACTGGGGCGAAGCTGCTGGATGCTGCATCTTCCACATTTCCATGTTGTGATATAATTTTAAGATACATTGCAGTGCTTTGTTGGAAACGGGACTGCGACACAGACACTAAGGAATGATTTCCCTTATGTTTTATTACACTATGATCCTTCTCTTACAAGCATAAAAGTGAATCATAACTGGGCTGTGAGTTTAAAAGACCTGCAATGGAGAAGAGAAAAAAAAACACTTGCAACGTATGCTCTTTTCTCAATGTGCAGTATTAAGGGTACAATAAAGTCTAAATATTACACCCAACCAATCGCTTTCAATAGTTTAGACGGTGTAAAGTGTAGCACAGGGGATGCTCAAATCGAGGAAATAGGGTATTAAACAAATTATTTGCCCCTGTATTTACCAGGGAGGAATTAATAGCAAAAATAGTGGAACAGGAGGAACAAACAATTGGTTAAATGAGGAAGAAGTGCATTGGCAGCTTGATAAAATGAAAGTAAATAAAGCACCTAGCCCCAATGGCATGCACCCAAGGGTTCTTAAGGAGCCAAGTTTAGTCATAGCCAAACCATTATATTTAATATTCCAGGACTCCATTTCCACAGGCTCAGTAAAACAAGATTGGCATAAAGCAGATGTGGTGCCTATATTTATAAAAGGGAGCTAGATCACAACTGGGGAATTACAGTTCTGTAAGCCTGACATCAATATTGGGGAAGCTATTTGTAAGTTTAATACAGGATAATATTCAGGAATATCAAATGGATAACAACATTATTAGTAATAGTCAGTTTGGATTTATGAAGGAAAGGTCATTACAAACTAACCTTATTACTTTTTTTGAGGAGGTAAGTAGGAATTTAGACCTGGGTAATGCAGTTGATGTTATCTAATTAGATGTTGCAAAGGCTTTTGACACAGTGCCACACAAGAGGTTAGTGTACAAACTAAAGGAAATTGGACTCAGTAAAAATCTTTGCACCGTGATTGAAAACTGGTTGAAGGATAGACAACAGAGAGTTGTCATAAATGGAACCTTTTCAGGTTGCGCTAAAGTTGTTAGTGGAGTACCTCAAGGATCGGTACTAGGATGGACACCTATTTTTTAAGTTGTTTATTAATGAGCTTGAGGTTGGCATAGAGAGCAAAGTCTCCATCTTTGCTGATGACATTAAATTGTGTAAGGTAGTAAAATCAGAGCAGGATTTCTCTCCAGAAAGACTGGGATAGACTGGAAATTTGGGCAGGTAAATAGCAGATGAGGTTTAACACAGATAAATGTAAGATTATGCATTTGGAAAACAAAAATAAACAGATGAGTTATAAATTAAATGGGGAGAAATTAGGTTAATCCTTAATGGAGAAGGATTTGGGAGTGCTTGTAAACATCAGGCTTAGCAATAGTGCCCAAAGTCATGCAGTAGCTGCAAAGGCAAACAAGATTGTATCTTGCATTAGACAGGGAATGAATTGCATGGAAGTAAGCATAATTATGCCCCTCTAAAAAGCATTTATAAGACCACACCTTGACTATGGAGCACAGTTTTGGGCACAATAATTCTCATGACTCAGACTGGGAGTTGAAGCACCCGATGATTTTATTGATCGCGGAGCTCCAGTTAATATCTCTCGCAGGAGAAGTACCATGTCAGATAATCAAAACAGCGTTTATTTATAGGCAAATGCAAAGCTAAGCATGTCACGTGACCTACATATGCAATTATCACCCCATACAGCCTTTCATTTCCTGTTCCTGCTCACGTGGGGCGCTCATGCAGGCGGAATGGAATGTCTAACTTCAGCTTTCTTCTACAATTGTGTAATAAGTAACATGTAATTCAGCAATTCTGATTTTGGTAATTAAAAATGTTAATAATATGAGTAATCTGATTTAAAAATGCTAAACATATGCAGCGTTAACACAAACAGTAATATAATAGAATATATCAGAAAATGTAACAGTTTTGTCCCAACAACTTCTCCTTGTCATTTACTTCTCATAGATAACAGTTCTTTGGTGTTATAGATTATAGAGTTAATTCTTCTAGGCACTACATTGTTGTTTTTAATTATGTGTCTGATATACCCAAAACATTCACATTGACCTTGATTCTGAGCTCGGCTAACATCGCTATCTCTTGTTTAACTTTCCACTTCTAAACATCTTGTAAACAGGGCCATGATAATTGGCTGTTAGGAGAGTGTGAGCTCGTCTGTATTTAGAATGCAGTGGTACTGGTATTGAAATAGACGTTAATAGTTCCCCTATCTTTTCTCTAATGTAACAATAATGGCGTTAACCTTGAAATTAGACTGTTAAATAACTTTAGTTACAATAATAAAAAAAATAATAGAATGAATAAACAGATTACACGTTATATTTGCTTCTGTGTTATTCCTAAAACGAAACATTATGCTGGTTATATTTTAAAATATAACCGTTTCACCCCCGATTTCCAATAGACATCCCGACTACATCACTTTCTAAAACCAAACCCCGATAGCGATTGTCTGGTGTTGGCCCGGGTCCCTGCATCCACTGTTGTCTTTGTGATCATACAATCCCTCATTTATCTCACACAACAGGCACCACTCCATAAAAAATATATTATAGAACTAGAAAAATGGGATGGAAAATCGGACATGAGGAGAAGCTTGCTAATTTAGATGTGCTTACATTAGAAAAGAGTTATCCAAGGGGATATTATAACTATATACAAATATATTCAGGGACAATATAAGGAGCTTTTAAAAGAACTATTCATCCCAAGGGCAGGACAAATGACACAGGGTCATCCCTTAAAGTTGGAGGAAAGGAGATGTCATCAGCAACAATGGAAATGGTTCTTTACAGTAAGGAGAGTTACAATGTAGGATTCATTAACCATGGAGACTGTGATGGCAGATACAATGGATATCTTAAAAAAAAAAAGTTGAACGTCTTTTTAAAAAGCAAAAGTATTCAGGGATATACCAAATAAGTAAACATAGGAAGATGTTGATCCAGGGAGAAATCTGATTGCCAATATTTGGAGTCAGGAAGGATTTACATTTTCCTTTTATGAGATATTATAGCGCACTTTCCCCCATCCCCTGGGAGATACGACAGCTACGGTGTATATGGTGTGTAACCTGCGACTCACAGGAGGCCTGAACCTCCGCTGCTTGGAGCCTGGGTTGTGCCTGATCCGTCTGGTGACAGCGCTTCCACCTGTATGGGATCCTACTACTATAGTAATACACACACTGATAATAATAATAATAATAGTTTACTGCATGCATAAGAATAATGAACAATAGTACCATGTCCCCCCACCAACTAGGCCTCGCAGGGCCGTAACCCCACAGTGTCCTCCAACCAATGTCCCACCTGATGAGTTATCCCCCCAAAGTACTGAGGGCCCTTGGGCACTCAACCACCCTGGTGTCCCTAAGCAGCAACCCACCCAAATGTGTGTGACAGGGCTACCCAAATGTGTGTGACAGCGCTGCCCACAAGAACTGAAGGTGTTATAGTTGGTGCACTTGGAGTACCTGCCCAGGTGCTACTAAACCAGGTATGGCAGAAGATAATGCGGATCCACTGATCCAGCGCAGCCTCTGCCTCTACGTGGGTTGGTATCCCGAGTGGCTGGTTCCACCATGAAGACAGTCTCTCAATATGGTGGTATGGTCCCAAGCCACCAGATCACCAGTTCACCGCCACATCCTGGCATTTACCCTCACACTTGTGCTACCGACAAGGTCCTTATTTATGGGGGCCCCGAGGCAGCCACAAGCTAACACAGGGAGTCTGGGCATAGCTGGGGCATAAGGCGGTCTCTGGCCTAGTGCAGGGGTCACTGACTCCCTGCACATATACACCCTACCCCTTCCGCGTAACAGCTCCGACTCACGTGCTCATTTGCACGCAAAATGTATCCATCCCTGGATGCAGGGGATGCTCCAGCTCTATTGGCTAGTTTCGTGCCGTGTGACTGCAGCCACTCAGGCTGCTGGGAACTGTAGCCCCCGCGGAGGACCTTCCTACTATGGCTGCCTCACGCCCAAGCACTGCGCATGCGTGGTCGCAACCAAGATGGTGGCGCCCTGCAATGGGAGCCGCTGATAGCCTCCGGCAACTGGGTCGCCTACCGCAACCACCCCACTCTCTCCCCCAGCCTCTGCTGCCAGACGCAGCTGCAGCCAGAGGTAGGGGGCCGATGGTGGACCAGGGGAGACCCAGGCTATACAGTATATCAGATGATATTTCACTGGGGTTTTTGTTTGCCTTCCTGTGGATCAATATACTGTAGATATAAATATAGCATGAGTGATTGTCATCTACATTTAGCATAGGTTTAACTTGATGGACATATGTCTTTTTTCAGCCTCATCTACCTGCGTAAGGCCTCGGCCAAGCTTCCCGCTGGCATGCGGAGGCTTCCCGCTGAGGCTCAGGGAAAGCGGGTGCTTTATCTGGCCTTGCGGGTGCTTTCCCTGCGCGCTGTCAGGTTGCGGGCCGGGAGCGGGCCAGTGACGTCACGGAGCTGGTTCGCCCTCATTGTGCGAACCGCTCACGTGACCGGCCCTGCGCTCCGGCAAGCGCTTGAATTAAAAATTTACCTAAGACCTACGCTTCGGCGCGCTTGCGGAAGCGTAGGCGAGCCCCTACTAAAGCCGCTCTAATTGCGGCTGTAGGGGCTCAGTGCTGAGCGGGAGCGCGCCTCCGCCAGCAAGCAGGTAACATGGCCGACGCCTAACTATGGTGCCGGAAGATACATTCTGGACTATTCAATTGAATGTCAGAAGATGTCTTATGGAATAGCAGTGTTTAGCAAACATGGCCATAAGTGGGAAGAAATACACAGTTGTTCACTTTTCCTCTGAAGATTTGTTTACTTTTCTAGCTCCACATATATCTAAAAATAAAAATATTCACGCAAGTCATTAGAAGTATTGTTGGATTTGGCAAATAATAATGAGATATTCAGCAGGCAATTCTTACATATTCTCTCTATTTCATATTTTTAGCCAAACATGTGCACACATATTCCATTAGTATGGCACTATTTTCAGAAACCTTACAATTTTAATGAATAGACCCTAATAAGAAGGCAATTATGTTTTTTGTTTTTTTTTGTCAACATGTAGTTTCTCGTCTTACGAGTGAGTTGCGTGTCTTTTTATGGCAATTTAATCATAGTGACATCAGAAAGGTGGAACATAAAACTGACCTTCTTAGAATTTCAATCTGTCAGAACAGGTATTAAGTATTGAGTATTAAGTATTAAATATTGCCGTAGTATAGTTACCACATTTTTTAATTACTTTTTTTTAAAGACTTGTCAGCTAATGAAAAAAACCTTGGACTATATACAATGAACTCCCTATGGCTATATTAACAGAGCAGTGTCAAAGCTCAGTCACCTTTTGGCCAATTTTCTTCCATGGGTCTTAATGGGCCTTATACCATGTGAGGTTATTTATATGAAAATATGCTCTCAAATTCCCCTATGAAATTAACCTCTGTGTGTTAAAAAGAATCAACATATAATTATTCTTAGTGAAATAACGCACTATGGGGCCTATGCAGAGAGCAGCGAATTTTCGAAATTCGCCATTTTTTGGAGATAATCGCGCAGAAAACAGCAGAAAATGGAGATTTCCGAAAATCGCGCCAATTTTTCATTTCTATTTGTAAAACTCGCCTCGCGGCTGGCGAGAACCGCAATCTCGCCAGTTTAAAATATATCCGTATGCAGAGAGGCGCGAACGGCATCTAGCGGCTGTTCGCGCCAATAAAATGGCGCGATTGTCTCCGTTTTGCCTCGCCAAAAAAAACTGGCGCTCGCGGCCATTGCAAAGGGAAAAAAAAAGGCGCGAATTTGTTTTTACATGTTTCCGAAGCGCGCATCTCGCCAATTTAAACTCGCCAGACGCATCCATGTTAAACATAGCAGAATTCGCACTTTTCTGCATATGGAGATTAAAACTCTCCAAAAAAGCTCCTTTTTATGAAATTCGCCATTTTTAAAATTCGCTGCTCTCTGCATAGGCCCCTATATCTATGTTTTGCTTTCTGGAAATCATAGTCATTCATTACCACGGGTGGGCAACTCCAGTCCTCATTGGCCACAAAAAGGTCAGGTTTTCAGGATATCCCTGCTTCAGCACAGGTGGCTCAAACGTGAGCCACTGATTGAGCCACAAGTGCTGAAACAAAGACTGATTGAGCCACCTGTGCTGAATCGGACTGATTAAGCCAACTGCGCTGAAGCAGGGATAGCCTGAAAACCTGTTGTTGACCTTGAGGACTGGATTTTTCCACCCCTGCATTACCAACTAAGAAACATCTCCGTAGTACAAAACCAATGCAACATGGATGCAAAAGGATTTTCTGTTTGGTAAACCTGATGCTGTCATTTCTAACCGTATTGCGTTCTGCAGCGAGGAGGCTGTGATAGCTGAGCCTTTTGTTGCTACAAACGAACATATATTCAGTCAACATTCTTATTTTTATTCTTGACGATTTTTCAGATGTAAGGAACATATAAATAAAGTCATAACTTATGCCAGTCGGTCGACAAGACCCCAAGCCACGTCACATTTGTTGGATTTTTTTGATGCAGGGAAAGGAGGAGAAAAATGATGGTTTGTGGAAATACTGTTCCCCCTCTACTTAATCTTCTCTAAACTGGTAACCCCATGTGCAAGAGGTTAATCTGCCGCAACTAGTGCAAATAATATTTCTAAGTGTTTCACTTTATAATCAACTCTGTTATAATCAATTCCATAGCCAAAAAGCACTTAATTTCAGAGTGATGAAAAAAGTCACTATTGGTGGCTTGGCTTTTGAAGTGAAACTTCTCTGCTGGCACATACAGAGGCACATACAGAGTTTTGATGGGGAAAATGTAATTCGATTAAAACGTGTGATGGAAGTGACGTCATGATGCAGAAATGGTTGCGGTCCTCGGCACATGCGCAGAAGGGTCCTTGGGCCAGCGCGCATGCACATACTTCAACATTCCAGGCCACACAGAGGTTGAAGGCAGCGCATGCGCAGAAGAGTAGGCAGGTGCCGATATTGTCCCACGCATGCACTGGCTCAGCGTGCATGCGCAGCAGCCAGCTCGGCACACATGCGCAGCTGACGCCTGCTCGGCGCTCATGCACAGCAGCCACCCTGCCACACTTGGGAGATGGAGACTACAGAGACCACACACACACACTGAGACAGACAGACACACACACACACAAACACATGAGGAATTCACACTTAATATAAATATAAAAGTGCAAATAGCTAAAACAGGGGGAGTGTGACAAGCACGCACGTTCTAAGTCAAAATTCTTTGCGTTTTGTCACTGAAATTGTGTTTTGATTTTTAATTAAAAACATCACGATCACAAACACAATTTCTGTGACAAAACAGTTACAAAAGACAAAGAAGTTTCACTTAAAATGTGCGTGCTCGGCACACACACTTTTTTTTTATAGCTTGCATAAAGATTTCACTTGCTGTCCAGTCAGTAACTAGCTGTAGACACTAAACTGGTTAAAAAAAATCTTCTCTACATCAACTTCAAGAGTTCAAACCCAATGAAATACAAGTATCTATAGCAAGAAACATAGCATACTGTACCCCCTTGTGCAGAACAAACATCGCCCCTGTCTCTCCTCCTCCTCCTTTCTGAGGAGATTGCTAAAAGTTGTGGGTTTAGACGATGGTACAGGTGACGAATACTGGATATTTTTTTGTTAAATATGTATGAATAAAGAATGAAGATGATATAACTGCTGTGCCCCACTGCTTCGTTTTGTTCCTTTATGGATACATTGCTTGAACAGACTAACATGAGCACTGCAGGAGGTTATACCACTGTGCTATTTGATCAGCTGAAATGCAGCATTGCAGATTAATCACAGCAGATCAGAAAACATAAGGAGATATTCCCCATCTTTCTGTTTTTATAAAACCGTTCTTTAGTCATTACTGTTTTATTGATAATTGCCACAGCAATTTAGCTGTTGACAGCACTGAAAGTGGCTAAAATAATGCACTGTGGCGACTTTGTCTATTACAGGCCATTTGGGGCTTATTATCGTAATCCTTGTACAGCTTGATTTATCACTTTAAACATCTGTCAGCTGTGCTTTGTCTTAAAATTGCTAGCAAAATACGTACAGAATTTTAACAGCAGCTGTTCGAGATTCATTAGTTAAATCCTCAAAGGGTGAAGATAATATTTCCTTTTGTTAATGATCTGCAAGGCAATGCTACTATTTGAACTCTGCACATAAGCAAAGCTTGAGTTTCTTGGTTTGCATAAATATTTTGCTCTGCAGTCATTTTTCAAATGTTTGCATGTCTGGATTCTATTGACTTCGTGTTATCTAAGGTATAAAACATTGTGAACCATATTTACAAAGCCGAGCTATTCCATAAGGTACCTCCTGGCCGTGACAGATTTATAAGATAAGTAAGCTACAGTTTAGGGCCTCATGAAGTGAGGGCCTCGAAAATAGAGAAACAATTAATGCATTTCAAGTTTTAAAATCGGAGGATAAACAAGGAAGATATGGGAAGAAGAAGAAGAGTCTCAATAAATGTGGACATTTTCTTCCAAATATGAACCTAAGCATCATGTGCATCGGAAGTGACAAACTCGTAGCTTATCGTTTGAAGACATCATCAATATGACTTTGCTCTCCAAAAATTATGGGGGAAAAAAAAGTTTGAATATTTAAATGAATGTGATGTGCAAACTGTTCATTTGAGCTTTATACTACAATCTTTGAATATAATAATGCTTTCATTCATTTCTGTTTCAGGTTTAACTTTTTAATGGTCCTTTCAGTCAGAAGAATGAATCTATTTCTAATTTTTGGGGCCCCTTACACTTGACACAGCTCAGGGCCTCAGAAGGCTAAAGTCCGGCCCTGCTTCTGGCTCAGGACGACACCATATTCTGTATAAAAACCCATTCGCTGGTATGATCTATAACAGCGGTGCACAAATGTTCCCCCCTGCGCCACCCTGTCGGCACTGCCCCCTCCTTACCATGTCTCCAGCGTCCAAAAACGCCGCAGGGTCACATAACGTCATATTGCCATGGCAACGTGGCGTCTCCGGAGACAGGGTAAGTGAAGTTACAGAGGCTTCACGTGATCCCCCTGCATTTAATTTAAATGCCCTGGGGAAGAGTGTGGGGCCTGTGTAACCGCCGTGCACCCCCTGAAACATCTTGAACCCCCGAGTTTGCGCACCCCTGGTCTATAAGGTGTCTCATGGAATAGCATGTGGGTTTAATTTAATTACTGTAAAATTGAACCTGTATATCGGATGCTTCAGTTACAGACACACCCTACTTTCATGTGCAAAATGTTCTTTTTTGTAGCACTATCTGCTAGTATAGGCCCTCATTAACAAAGACAACGTGTTATTTTTTTCTATTCCTTTAGAAACGTGGAATGGAATTGTTTTTGCTATTTTTTTCCCAACTTTTTTCACTGTAGAAGAATATAGAAAACGTTTTGTACTGAAAGAATAAAATCGGCAAAGTGAAAGATTGGGTAAAGGTGCTTCCCAGGCAGAACACTTGACGAATATTACGAGATGATGTATTCTGACAGTTTCACCGTATCTACAAACGATTTTCCTCCATCTTCTGGTTTAGTATTCCAGAAATACAGGCTCTCTTTTTGTTTTCTTGAGTTTGTATGCAACGCCTGCCATTTTCTCTCATACAGTACATTGAATTCCAGTGGTTTCAATACCACTATTTCACCCATTTATAGCAGGAAGAGTTGGATGAATGACCACCTATGCTTTTTAATGTGTGCCTTTCTTGGGTTAACATAACAGACAATGTCATTGGAACAGTAGCTGAAACACTTACTGTATATGATTAATGGTTATATGGTTCCTAGAGTGTTGTCATCACGATGATGATTAATGGTTATATGGTTCCTAGAGTGTTGTCATCATGATGATGATTGATGACATTGATTGGCTGGCCATTAGGTGTGTAGCTTGCACTCTGATTCACTGTTGTAGTAAATCATGTCTGTGGCCTTTTATATATACTACAGTATGTTTGCATTCAAAATACATAGCTCCGGGACAAGGGGTGGTTCTCTGAGTTATGAACGCTATGATAAAGGACCCATGATCATTAAAACAGCTGTTAGTAAAAATGCTCCACAATGTTTTGTGCTAAGCAGTGGTATGCCAAAACACACCCAGCACAGAAAAACACTTTACTGCCCATTCAGGTAAAATGGTACCTATAAATTATTGTCTTCAGATGTCTTAGGGCATAGCCCCGTTCAGTAAATATGGACATGCATGGTTTGTGATACTACATGACTAAAGTATGTTAACTTTATTGTATAACCAATATATCTCGCCGAGTGGATCTGTACCTTTATGAGTCATGGTCTACTTTAAAACGTTTCCCTTTCATGCTCATTAAATGTTGATTAATTCATGCAAATAAAAAAAAATGTCTAGATAATCCTTTGAGAATAATAAGTCTGCATGTGCACTATAGTGTAAAGACATAATGACTGCACGGGGTAAAACTAAGAATCACAGTTCTGCAAATCTTGCAAATGTGTTTCTAGATATACATATATATATATAGCACATGGTGGAGCCCTCAGATGAATACCTGACATGCTGCTGGTTGGCGATTGAGCTACAGTAAGACTCATATTTGCTTTTATTTCTGTTATGTTTGTGAGTGCGCAATTTATATTTTGTATCAATCCATATATATATATATATATATATATATATATATATATATATATATATATATATATATCCTGTGTGCTATTTCCTCAGTAGACTTAATTGTGGGTAAAATCTGCCATGCAAGGGCTTGCAATCAGGAAGAGTAATTATAGTTAGCTCCAGAGATGTTACTAGACTATAGTGTGATGTTGCCAAATTGCTTACATATGTTGGATTACTTTATCGAGGTTCCAGAATACCCTTTAATGCAACACCAAGCAATAAAAAGGTTAAAGCTGGGGTAGGCACCTCCAGTCCTCAAAGGTCAGGTTTTCATGATATCCCTGCTTCAGCACAGGTGGCTCAATCAGTGGCCCAGTCTTCAATTGAGCCACCTTTGCTGAAGCAGGGCTATCCTGAAAACCTGACCTGCTGGTGGCCCTTGAGGACTGGAGTTGGCCCCCCCTGCTGTAGACCCATAGAACCTCACAGGGTTCTCCAGAACTAGTATGACAGTTTTACAGTTTTATAGCAAGACAGAGATAAATCATTCCCAGCTTCAGCACAGGTAGATTAATCAGTCCTTGCTTCAGCACAGGTGGCTCAATCAGTGTCTCAGTTGAAGAAGGGATATCCTGAAAACCTGATCTGTAGGTGACCCTTGAGGACTGAAGTTTCCCACCCCTGGGTTAAAGGATGACATCTTTATAGATGTCCTCCAATGGAAATATAGCACACGTCACTGCGAAATGTCCAAAGAACTACGTAGATTGGTCATCACTTGAGTCTAGGTGCCAAGTTGTTCATCTTTCCTGTCTTACCTTCAAATACTTTCTGGGCAAGCTACCCGTCTACCTGAACACGCTCCTCACCCCTACCACACGCAGCACTTATCATCTGAGATCTGACTCCAAAAGACTGGTCATGGTCCCAAGGCTCAACAAAGTATCCGGCCACTCCTCCTTCTCTTACCGTGCACCACAAAACTGGAACAACATACCGGAGACTCTCACATCCACCACCAGTCTGTTTCAAAACTTAAGCTGTCTCACATTTTAATCTGGTCTGTAACTCTTACATACGCCTATAACATATATTATCTTTAACTGTGCATGCAATGTCTTGTACAGTATATACTGTTCACTTAATGTAACTATGTATTTGTAACCATATATTTGTCATCATAACTCTGTGCCCAGGACATACTTGAAAATGAGAGGTAACTCTCAATGTATTACTTCCTGGTAAAACATATTAACAAAAAAACAAAAAAACAAAAAAAGAGGCCCTTAACACAGTACTAAGCACAGGTAGTAATGAGATTTTAACACAATGCTAAGCAGTGATGAGATTTAAGAATGATGATATTAAAGCAGGAATCATATATATTTTTTTTTTTAGCTAAAACCAATAGATCCTGTGGACCCTTCGGTTCAAATTCTGTGAAAGCATCAATATTGAAAATGAATGCCTTGATATACTACTGTATACCCACTAAAAATGAAGTTGCCAACTATTGGAATATTTATGGGGTGATGACTATGTATCAGGCTACCTAGATGAGCAACTTGTTAATTCTTACATTTATGATAAATGAGAACCCAGAGATGTTTACACCAACTCTGAGCTGTGGAGTTCTTCTGACACATGGAAATAGTGTAATAACGCAGTTATAGAAGTTGGTACACACTGATATTATACAGTGTCATGTAACCCCTTCCCCTAAATTAGTCCTAGCTACCCCCATATTATAAACCCTCCCTAAATTAGTGTTGCCCATATAACAAACACTAAAGCAGTCATATTCTGCAGCATCTACCATGAGACAGTCATACATATTAAGAATATTTTCTTGGTGTTATTTGAATGGCAAAACCAGAGTTTTTGAGACTGATACATATTTTCCCATGTTTGTGTTAGTAACATTGAATGTATTCTAAAATAACCATCTTGTAATTTAAGGACACACAGGGACAATTGCTTAGCACAAATTAGCCTCAAGTGAATGCATTAAAATGGAGTTTAATTTTTACTATGCAAATACCTAAATAGGAGTGTGTTTTATTATTTTTCATATTTATCATCCATTGCAAACAAACATGACCACATGGTTATTTTTCTAACCCAATGTAATAAATGCTGATATCTTAAAAATACAAAAGTTCACAAAAAAAAAAAAATCAAGGTCATAGAATCGTAATATTTTTAACTCATTTGCATTCAATCTGCATGGACAGATTTGCCAATATTTGTGCTAATAAATTCAGCCACTATCTGGTTCTCCGCGGAGCCTTTAATGGAACAGAGGAAGGCGGCTGCATAAAATATATCATATTGTTTTTGCTGGCAGGTAACATCTTATTATTATGCATTATTTTGAAAGGTTATTTTATTACAGTCCTTAAAACTTGTACGTTAGAAATAATAACGCATTATACAAAGAAGAGCAGTGAACTTTTGGGCTTGGCTGTAGCAGTAATTAACTCTGCTGCAATTAAGACAAATCATTGTCACCATACATAAACAGAGATGGATAATCAGCATGTAAAAATTGTGTTTAAATCAGGGGTGGGCAACTCCAGTCCTCAAGTGCTACCAACAGGTCAGATTTTCAGGCTATTCCTGCTTCAGCACAGGTGGCTTAGAGCTGTGCTGAAGCAGAGATAGCCTGAAAACCAGACCTGTTGGTAGCCCTTGAGGACTGGTGTTGGCTACCCCTGGTTTAAATGAAATAATCTCAGCGACTGCACAGCTAAATTGCTTGAATCTTATTATAACAGGACATTGGGGAGTGTCGTATTTGAAAAATTACAGGTATTACACAACCACAAATAATGTTAAAACCTAATAATTCTAATAAAGCCCTCTTAACGAATGTTAAAATAATATGTAACGTGTGTGTCATATCATAGTTTTTTTAGAGCACTATAAAGAAACACTGATCTGTTCTATATCAAGCATAGACAAGCCAAATGTTCACTGTAGTTCGTCAACCAAGTGAAATTTGCAGGGTTTATCTCTCAAAAAATTGGCAAGCATTAAAAGACAATGTGCAGGTCCCATGCCCCTTTATATCCTGACATTACAAATATTCTAGTGAGATTTCATGCAAATTGAATTTTTGAGAAAAATGTTACGACCGCTCAAAATACAATAAATATTTGTCCAACAATGTGCTAATCACTTGTGAAAACATTTGCACATCTCAGTTTCTGAACCTCTGAAGACTGCACTTAAACCTTCAATTATATCAGCTTATAAAATGAATCACAGGGTGCATTTATGAATTTATTGGTGCATTCTCTTTAGGATAGTGTCCCATTAGAAATGATGAGATATTTATAGACCATATTAAGACATTGTGAGGATAGAGATGCCTTTTATTGGGAGAACATAAAGGGGCTATATAGTGATGTTATTGTATAGGAGTGTTCTTTAAATTCTTTTCTTGAAGAGCCAGATCCACAAAACTGCGTACATTATTACCTAAAACAAGAATGTGTGATATGTATTTCTGCTTAACATAGTATCCTCAAAACTAATTATGCTAAAAAACAAAACAAAAATGCCCAACTTTCATAGTACAGTATTGTGTTATCTTTCAATAATGGGACAGTTAGGGGCCTATGCAGAGAGTTGCGTTCCGTAAATTCGCCGTGGTAATAAAATCGCCAATTTTGGCACGTTTTAGTTAGCCGTATGCACATAAGTCCGATTACCCTGTTAACATAGATTTATAAATCTGCTGTTTTTTTTCTGGCGTTTACTTTTGCTGATACATTCGCCATTCTGGTGTGCCGTAATGGCGAGAATCTGTAAACGTTGTTCCTGGAATACCACGTTTTCTTCGACATGGCGAACAGATGCGAGTTTCACCTTCTCGCCAACGATTCTCCGCTTTTTTATATCCGCCAAAAAAACACGCCGATGTCATACCCATCTCGCCACATTTGCGCACCTTTCTGCATACCTATACCCACTTTTGGCGACATCATGGAGATTACTTCGTTCTCGGACCTCTCTGCATAGGCCCCTAAGTATGTGTTAGACCCATAGCGCCCCACAAGGTTCTCCAGATCCAGTATGACAGTTTTGCAGCAAGACAAACAGAAATGTTTGTATTCTGTTGAGAGTTAATTCTATGTGGGTTAAAGAGCAGAAGGTCACTTTATTCATTTTAGCGCCGGGCTATTTTTCCTGTTCAGTTTTATAGCAAAAAGGAAGATGAATGCTGCACTCCCCAACAAAGAAAGTAATGATAAATACCGGTGCTCCTGGTTCAGGAATCTCTGGGCGGTATTCCAAGTGAAATAGGAAGGAAGAGCCCGGGCACTACGGATTTCTGCTTGTGAAAAAAAGATGTAATTAGCCAGTATGATGACGTTTCGGCCGCTATGGCCTTTCTCAAATGCTAATGGGGCCGAAACGTCATCATACTGGCTAAATAAATCTTTTTTTTTTCACAAGCAGAAATCCGTAGTGCCCAGGCTCTTCCTTCCAGTTTTACAGCAAGACACAGATCAATCAGTCCCAGCTTCAGCACAGCTGGCTGAACCAGTCCCAGCTTCAGCACAGCTGGCTGAATCAGTCCCAGCTTCAGCACAGGTGGCCTAATCAGTCGTTACTTCAGAACAGGTGGCTCAATCAATCCTTGCTTCAACACAGGTGGCTCAATCAGTGGCTCATTCTTCAACTGAGCCACTGATTGAGCCACCTGGACTGAAGCAGGGATATCCATAAAACCCGGCCTGTTGGTGGCCTGGAGGACTGAGTTTGAGACCCCTGGTGTAAAGGGAAGTTTAGGTATAACGTAATCTGAGGAACGTTAAATCCCCACGTTAACCATAACAGACTTTTTGTGGATATACGATTTTGTGACGATTACTTTGTCTATAGTTAACGCTACGCTCTTTACGCGGGACAACACAACCTAACCCGGGTGGTGTTGTCTTTTGCAGATACACCGTTAGTCTTAACAAGACTATCAGTTAGGTTACGTTACATTAAGTAACTTAATGGTGCTTTGTGGATCTGAGCCAAAGGATGACGTGGTCTTGAGAGCATCAGAATCGGTGCACTTTCACTGCTCAACTCCACTTTCTCGCACCCTTACTTGCTTCACATGATTGACTCAAATGTGTTCCCTTTTCCAAATGAGGCCATCAAATCTGATACAATGGATCTGATTATATATTGATGAATTGGAAAAGTAAAGTCAGTTTTTGGGCTTTTTTTTTTTTATCGTTCTTATCCCAATGATAAAATTGTATTCATAAGCAAAAACGTTTGCAGTACACTTAGGTAAAATGCAATGTACACCTGCTCTGCTTCGGCCAAAATAAAAGTTAATCATAAAGTCTGTAAATCAAATGAGATCCGAATTGCTTTCAGGTATGTCTTCCGCAGCCTCTTAAACTAGTTAGCTTTTTGGTTTCTTTCCTATTGTTCAGTATCTGGAAAAAAAACTGAACCACTATGCTAGGAAATATTAATACTCAGGGTTAATATGATGATAGATGTTTTGATTCTCTCATATTTCATACCCTGTATGTCATTTTCTTATTTTATTGATCTGACTTTTCTTTCCAGGGTCAGGAAAGAGATGACTCCTGGGTAGACTATATCACTAATCATTGATAGCAATCTGTTCTTCCATCAGCAGATACTGTATTTCAGTTTTGTCAGCAAGACAAGTAATACTATTAAGTAAGTACAGAGATGGGAGTTTCAT
The DNA here is from genome assembly GCF_040206685.1 of Ascaphus truei. Classification (NCBI taxonomy): domain Eukaryota; kingdom Metazoa; phylum Chordata; class Amphibia; order Anura; family Ascaphidae; genus Ascaphus; species Ascaphus truei. Next base: position 95,211,751 of record NC_134489.1, read on the forward strand.
AGAAGATTAATTTACAAGCACAAAATGTAATGGCCCGCAAAGTTCGATCATTTGAGACTTATTTGCTGAGGCAACTTGTCATTTCAGATTTATCTGCCACAAACTGACAGAATTGGTGAAGTGATGTGGTTAGTCAGTTATAAACCACGGAAATGTGGGTGTGGACCAATATAATCATTTGAGCACATGTAAAAAGCAATTGGCACAAGGGTGTTACCAAAAGGAAAATCATGTAGAATATGAATTGATTTGTAGATTCTTATTCTGGTGACATTGGATCTATTTACTGTAAATGCAATATCTACAAGGTTAAGTTCTACAGTACTGTATCTTTTGACTAATGTCCTCTACCTTCCAGTTCTTAGAAGGGTTCTTACAAATAGCCACCATTGTGATTTGCTAAACACTCTTACAAACAGCAATTCCTAACAAAAGCAGTACAGTCCATGATATTTGTTACTATGGTTTTAGTAGATCTGCCTATACTTATTATTACAAATCCCTTAAACCAGGGGTGAGCAAACTTTTTATGCAGAGCCCCCCTTTTCATCCCTGAAATTTCTCGGGGCCCCCCCTGCCTGATGTAATCAAAATCACACGAAAAAAAAAAACCTTTATTAAATGGTATACAATGTAAATACAAATATGCCTAATACTTACATATTTCAACAGCTCGCGCTTGCAAAATTAGGCTGCGTCCACGCTGCCGCTGAGAGCGGTGACATCACCAACTCTCCAAGCATGAGCACAGGGTGTCCTGCATAATTTTGCAAGCACAAGTGGGGGGGGGGCGTGGATCGGGGCTATTTTTGTGTGTGTGTGTGTGTGTGTCTGAGTGCATTGACTGCTGCTGAGCACACTTCAAAGTCAATTTTGTTTGTCTCCCCAAGCACCAAGCTTGGGAGAGTGTACGTGCACAAAAGCAATCATTTTCGGGAGGGCATTCATCCACCTCTTTACTACCTCCCTCCCCTCTCCCTCTCCCCCCCCCTTTTTATTTTCCTTCCCCTCCCTTTTTTCCTTCTCCCATTTGCTTTTTTATTCTCCCTGCTCTTTGGCTTGCCAGCGGAGGAGATCAGAACCACAGCGCTATTGGAGGGCAGACACCGGAAGGAGGGGCGTTTGACATCACAGCGCTGGGGCGTGCTCCTCCCCCGTACCTCCGAAGCCCGCATGCGCACACACACCATCACGTGACCGCCACCTGCACTATCCTGTTCGCCCGCCAGCGCACATCTTCTTCGGCTTCCTGCCCATGCACATCTTCTTGGCCGCCCGCGCACATCGTCTGCCGGCCCGCGCACACCAGGCTTCGCCACACGCGCCCCACCTAGATAATCTTGTGCGCTCCAGTTTGCGCACCGCTGCATTCAATCACAACACCCACACACAATCACAACACAGACAGCACACATACTCAATAACAACACTCACAGAACACACACTCATATCACAACCAACACAACACGCAGAGACAACACACGCACACCACACTAAATCACAACACACACTCAATCACAACCAACACACACACAATCAATCACAACACACAAACACAACACACACAGACAATACACACTCAATCACAACCAACACATACACTCAATCACAACACCCACAATCACAACAAACACAGACACACACACACACAACATCAATCATAACCGACAACACAACATACAATCATAACAGTCACACACTTTCACTTGGTGGTGCCCCGTGTGCTACTGCAAACAGACAGGAGGAGGAGGGGTTGTCTGTGTGCAGAGAAAAGCCCCGCTCTTCCAGCAAGGCCCGCCCCCGCAGCAAGCCACAGGACAGAGAAGCAGCAGCACGAAGCTTGAGATTCTTGGCCGCCCATGCACAGCATCTGCCCGCACCCAGGTTTTGCCGCACGCCGCCTGTGCCCCCCCTAAATAATCTTGAGGCGCGCACCCCCCAGTTTGCACACCGCTGCCTTAAACCATGAAAATATGTAAATAGCAAATACATCTTGTTATGGTGGAGTGTGCCTGACTTTTTCACACATTAGAACCTTATTAGAATCAAAATAAATTTGCCTAAGTGTGAATGGTGGATTTATTCTCATAAAGGTTGCTGCAAATTAAAGCACACTAAATTATTTGATTCATTGAATCTCATTTGAAGGGGTCAGATAACCTAAATTACAAAGGGCTTTAATTTCGATTTAGTAGACACTGATCTAACTCACTGATGTGTTTTTGGTGTGAAATATGTTATCTACTACATGCTAAAGTAACTCCTGTGACATTAACGCCGGGATTCATAAAGCGCCGATGTAGGGAAATACCTCCAATACAGGCACTGCGCCCAACGAATGACTTGAATGGAAGTTAATGCCAGTCATGGTGCTAGACTATGCATTGGAGGTTGGTAAAATTGACCCTAAGGGTTACTGGTAAACAAATGGAAGTTAAAGTACTTGGAGTGGTTTCAGTATGTTTACCTGCTGTTACAATGATACATTGTATCAGCAGATTTGTGCTTTAGCTAGTCTGTGCATATTGTGATGCCACTTAAAATGATCATTGGAAGTGTCTGTTATTGAAAGCTGTGCATGACAATAAACCCATCGCTCCATGTGACAGCTTTGTATGTCAGTTTCTGTTGGAATATCTGTCTGCAATGTCACCCTTGTGCAGGACGTCATTGTACTGGTCACAGATACCAGTTGGGAAAACCTTGCAGATATTTAATTTAAAATAATTCAGGAACTCAAGCAGGAAATAAGAAATCCTTGTGGATCTGGCAAATATTATTCAGAAGCCATAAGACCCTTAGCATTAAACTGTTGGTAGATCACAACTGTTGACTCTTGCGGATCACTTGTAATCCTGGCACCAAAAATGCTCTATAAGAACCAGTAGTTAGAAAAATATTTGTATTACGGCTTCCATATCACTCAAATGTTCAACAGGGAGCCTATGGTTGTTTAACTCTTTGATTATAAAACATTCCTCCAGCTTCATACCCTGTACATGTATTACTAAGTAAATGAGAATACGTTTTGTAGCCAATTCCACCATTATTGAAACACTGCAATTTCAACATATATTGGTGCTAAACTTAGATGGTCACCATGCAACTAGTTGAAATGACATCATTGAGCACTTACTACAATAAAGATGACTTGATACTTTTGTACATCGTTTCACAGGAAGTACATTTCCCGGTATTGAGGAAAGTGCATAACAAAGCCAAAATCACACTGTATGGAAAGTTTGATGTCAACTATTTCTCACGTTCACACTCAAAACATATTTGTGTGTTGGTGGGGGTGAGTTTAATACAATCTATAATGGGTTGCGTGATTTTGCAAAAGGTTGATTTTTTTCCCTCCGTAGCCTAGTGCCCCTGACTATAGCCTTCCACTGGCCTCAACACTATAAGTCCTGATAGGAACAGGCAGTGTTGGGGTTAATCTCCTGTGCAGGGCCTAGTCTGCAGTTGCAGCCTGGTTGGGTACTATGTTGCCATATCCTAAACCGGCAGTTGGAGTGTCATACCTGGGGAGGGTACTGACTAGGTCACATGTATATGGTGTGATGGCTGTCAGTACATGGACCAGCCCTGTTATGGGGTGGGGTTACAAGCCCTTCCTCCTGTGTATAAAAGCAGACACTCGCACAGCAGATGCTTATGCCAATTATTGACTATGGGGACATAGTATATGGCTCGACACTCCAAACCCACCTTAGCAAACTTGATACCCTCTACAATTCAATATGCCATTTTGTTCTCCAATGCAACTACAACACACATCACTGCGAAATGCTCAAAGAACTAGATTGGTCATCACTTGAGTCTAGGCGTAAAGTTCATCTCTCTTGTCTTCAACTAATTTCTGGGCAAGCTACCCGTCTATCTGCACAATCTCCTCACCCCTACCACATGAGGCATGCATCATCTGAGATCTGACTCCAAAAGACTGTTCATCGTCCCAAGGTTCAGTAAAGTACCCGGCCGCTCCTCCTTCTCTTACCGTGCACCCCAAATCTGATACAATCTACTCTCACAGCCACCACCAGTCTAAGTTCTTTAAAAACTAAAGCTGTCTCACATTTTAATCTGGTCTGTAAGTGTTACATACACCTATAATATAAATTCTCTCTAACTGTACATGCAATGTCTTGTATATAATGTATAACCTGTTCACGTATGTAACTATGTATTATTTGTCTTAACTTTATGCCCAGGACATACTTGAAAATGAGAGGTAACAATGTATTACTTCCTGGTAAAACATTTTATAAATAAATACATAAATTGAAACTTTTGTTAGGTGTGGTATGGTGTGATACCCTTTTCCCTGCAAGAGGGTAAAGGAGCTGAGGAGGGACTCTTGGTGCCTCAAGCCCCTGGGGTCTGCTCCAGGGTGAATTGGAGGATGCCATGCTGTAAACCAAATAAAGATACCGTTGTACCTGCAATATTGTGAGGTCATTGTAAAGGAGAATTGCCCGTGGGGACCATCCTGCTTCTAGCAGGATCCTCATGAGATTGTGGCGCTGCACCCTAGGAGGAAAAGCCTGCCCTGTTGCCACTCCCTCACATCATTTGTGGAGCAACTCAGACCAGCTGTAACCAGCAGGTGAGCTACAGTACCAGAGAAATACCCAGGTAGTGGCCAGATCTCCCGTGGGAGGGGAACAGGTGCTACACCTACAGTAGTAAAACAATGGTTTGGTAGAATTCATGTCAATTGTCGTTTTTTTTCAGATGCTTCTTGCAAATAATATAGTCACAAAACGTGTAAAGACAATACAAAACCAAAAGCATCTTCTCATGTAAGAAGGTTGGATTACATTGATCGCAAACCCTTACGCAGAGGAGTTTACAGCATATTGGATGTAATAAAAGGGGAAACATAGTGCCTAAGATGCACAATTTGAAACATTACATTAAAATATGTTTATTAATATCTGCTTCCCTAATACTTTATGCAGTTACCCTCAAATCAGACTGCTAAATGTTGGGAAACAGATACAAAATGCTTTAATATACTGATGCTAATTCAGCCTTGTAGTCAGCAATTTGCTTCTATTGATACATTATTTTAATAAATCTTAGCTACCAAAATTGTGTTAGGCTTCGGCCCCAGTCCTCCCGGCTGCACGTGCGCCTGACGGCGTGTGCAGAGACTACAGCCGCGATCGGCGGTCTTCAGGGCAGCTCTAGGGGAGGCCGGCCATGAGGGGGCGATATCTGCCCTGTCTTTGGCTGTGCGCCACCTATGTGACCGCGTCGCGACACGGGAAGACAAAATTCTTGTCTTCGCTGCACTTTGCGCACCTACCCACACACAGCCACTGGGGCCTGCCCCATAGAGGGCTGTGCTGTGGTGTGTGGCGCGCACAATGTAGTGCGCGCCGCCGAGAGCTCCGGGGACTCAGCCTTCGACACAATCACAGATTTTTTTTTACACATTTGAAACAAGTTGTTAGACTTGCATCCATTCAAACTATTCCGAACATCATGTCCCCACATTTGGAAATCAAAATATATACATTTCATTTTCAACAAGCTCAAACTCCACCTGCCTTGGTGTGTATTGTAAGACCTGTCAACATTTTCTAACAAAAGAATATGCATTTGTTTCATTTAATTGATGTAAAACAAATTCATGTTATTAATCTTGCAGGACTGCACAATGAAATGGTGGAACAGCGATAATAATATCACTGAAACTACCATGTGTGGATGCTTTTGTGAAATTCATAAGCTCTGCCAGGACACAAATTACTCAACTACTGATGAATGCATTGAAATCAGCATGCTCGGACAGATTAACTGCAGCAATTTTTCTTTCTTTTTAAAGGGAAGTCTTTGTTAATTATGTCCATGGGTTTGGCATTGAAGAAGGCTTCAAGTAGCTTGACGAAATAGACTTCATCTCAGCTATTGCCTGCAAGGATTTTATTTCTCTTGAATTGATCTGTGTTAGTAGATCTGTGAAGCTAAAACTAATTTACTGTACTTACAATTGTATGTAAGTCCATATAGCGTGGAGCGTTTATCGAGTTTACAAATCACTGGTTTGTGTAATAGCCTTGTGAAAAATCTGAATTCTGTCATTTACACTCATTCTGCATATTTTTCACCCCAGTTTTGCATCCACTTGACTTATAAATATAGCCCCAATATGTGTATATTTGTGGTCAGGCCTCTCCCTAATGACACTTCACATGTCGTATATGCATTAAAAAGCCTTTTCAGCAAACCATACACAGGCCAGACTTCATGGCCCATGAAACTACATCTTCAAGGACATAAAAGTGACATCCACACCATCAAAGTTCACTCACCGGTAGCTTGGCATTTCAATGAACACAGCCATAATATCTGACAACTGAGATCCTTTATTGTGGAGCATGTACAAATATCACAGAGAGGTGGGAACAGGATTAAAGCACTCCTACATATGGAGTCCTTCTGGATCTTTACTTTAGACACCCTACAATATTTCCCAAAGTGCTTAATGAGGAAAATACCTTATATTGCTTTATGTAATTTTTACAGTCCGGGGACTTACAACTTTGTCCGGGGACTTACAACTACTGACACTGTAGATATAGGCCCCTCCTTATGGATCTCATCCTTTAAACCGAGCTACCTATTTGGTAGTAATGGGTGCCACCTACTAGGGAAAACCCCAAGGTTTTGAACCCCTCAAACTTCTGTCCTTACTTTTTACCCAACCTACCTATTAGATACAGTGACGCATTATAAGGAGGCGGAGCATTGATTGTGGGCTTGATACTAGGAAGCAGCAGCATTTTCAACACAGCGTATCCACTCTAGACCTCTAGCTCTGACTGAGGTCTGATACGCGGAAGCTAACACTAACACAGAAGGGATTTTATCTTCAGTGTGCCAGGAGGCATTACTATCCCACAGCGGAACCGGACAACACGTGCAAGGAACCAGTTGCGTGTCCAACAAGGTCTGCAGTCAGTACGCCATATTCAATATCTGAGAAGGGACATTCTCTATTGATGATATGAACTCTGACTGCTTGTGCCACACGGCTGTTCATGGACTGTATCTGTCATAGATGACTTATCCTCACTGTTTGCTTCATTAACCATTGATGCCCCACTCTCCTGCCTCTTATCCTATACCTCACACTGCTTGTTCACGGCTACATTTTGCAACCATATGTTTTAATTGTATCCTTTTTAATCTCACCTGAGAGCATAGGTCCAATTGACCACTCTACCTCTCAATAAATGTCATTTATTTTCTCTATTACATCACGGAGCTGGCGCTTCTTTCTTTTTGTTTTTTTGCATTAATTGTGGTCAGGCTTGATCACTGCTGAACCTTTTGCTTCCCCCGTAAGGATTGTTCCTGATACTGGACTGTTTTTCATCATTTGTGAAAATTGGATTGACACTTTTTCATAGCATATGTGTCTTATTTCAATTACACTTTTCATTTTTTTTAACACTATATTGTCTTGCACACTCCACTATATATATATTATTCACTATCTAGCGCTGCTATTTGTTTGTGTTGATAAGTTATATATATATATATATATAAATATATATATATATATATATATATATATATATTATATATATATATATATATATATATATAACTTGTTCCCCATGTCTAACCTATGCAGATTATAAAAATACACGTACTAATATTTTCTGAGACCCATATGTGCTATATACACTTACCTCTATTAAACATCAGGCTTGACCTCCGGAGACATTAAGGAACAAATCCTCCCTAATTCTGCTGGTCAGAAAGCGCATCGCACAGCAGATGCTGATGCCAATTATAAACTATGGGGACATAGTATATGGTACGGCACCCCAAACTCACCTTGGCAAACTTGATACTCTCTACAACTCTATATGCTGCTTTGTCCTCAATGCAATTACAACACACATCACTGCAAAATGCTCAAAGAACTATATTGGTCATCATTTGAGTCTAGGCGCAAGGTTTATCTCTCCTGTCTTGCCTTCAAATACTTTCCTGGCAAGCTACCCATCTATCTGAACAAGCTCCTCACCTCTGCCACATGCAGCACTTATCTGAGATCTTACTCCAAAAGACTGTTCATGGTTCCAAGTATCCAGCCACTCCTCCTCTTACCATGCACCCCACAACTGGAACAGTCTACTGAAGACTCTCACTTTTGCCACCAGTCTAAGTTCTTTCAAAACTAAAGCTGTCTCACATTTTAATCTACTCTGTAACTGTTATATACATTTATGTAATGGTGTTTCCCCCACCCAGTCGGAGATTTGGCCATTACTAAACGTGTGGTGCATGATACCTGCTAGTAACAGGAGGGCTGAGTTGTCCGCCGATGGTAGTGGGGAAATAGGATCAGGTTTCTGAGGTACATTAACCACATGAAAAGGGATAGGCAAAAAAAGCTGGACAGTGTGAGCCTCAAAAGGAAGGAAAGGGAGGGAGGAATATACACACTGTTTATCTTCTCATTGATTTGTAACCGGTCAGATACAATAGAACAATACAAGCTGGATTGGTCTTGGTTCCCGGTTACCATACTATGCAATATCAAAATCATTTTAAACAACATACATATAGTACATTTTCCCCATCAGTAAACGAGCCGTCAGAATTAAAACAAATTGGGTTGAACCAATCTCATTCTTTTACCACTTTAATATTTGAGTACAGTGCCTTGTGACATATATAGCTGTGTTTAATAGGTTAGTGCCAATTACCATGGTCCCTTGTTTACAACTTATGAACAGACTAACCAAAACTAGCCTAGCCAGTCCTGTTATACCACGTGCACTCTTGGTTATATTTGGGGGCGTACTTTGGACACAGATGTTTCTTACTTGATGTACGTACATATATTTCTCTGAACATGCTTGTTTGCATTTCTACTGCACCTTCCTTTATAAGTCAGAAACATTGCTATGATACATCATACACCATTATGAGTCATTTGTTACATTGTTTTTATTCACAACCATGCTTATTCATATATCCCACGCACACATGTCCTTCTCTCCCCCCCTCTAAACCTTTACAGTATATACCGTCACAGACTATGCATGGTGCAAGTTTAAACTGTATTTAAGATTTTATGTACTGCATTTAGTATCTGTATGTACAGTAATACATACATTTGTGAATAACATCATGAATACATAAAATTATTATTTAATTGTGACTACATTATGCTTGGGACGCTATGTTTGAAGGGGAGGAACTTTGCGGTGAAGGTATTTAATGGAGCAGTTTGTTCACTTCTTCTGCACATGGCAAAAGGGTTGTCCAGAAATGTTGTGCCACTGTTACTGTAAAATCAATCTGCATTAATAAATCTTTCCTATTGATGCCAAGCAGACAGCTGTGACTGTCCTTTTGAGTGCTACAGGACCCGATGGTTAGGTCACTCCCTAAGGCTCAGAGACAGTGATTTGCCAAAAGTCACAAAGAGCTGGATTCTAAATGGTGACATTTAAGAATAGCCATTTCAGAGCCTCGAACCAGCAATCCACATCCAAATTGAAATATTCTGGTGGATATGCTGTTTTCTCCTTTTCCAAAAAGTACTTTTGATTACATCTTCTGTTTTTATTTAATAAACTTTGAATGGTAAGAATTGAGCCAGTTAGATTTTGATTACACACTGCCCATCTTCATTATAAATGTCACCTTCGAATCCCCTTATTTCATAGATGTAATTGAAATGAAGATGCAAATCCAGCTCAGATTTTTAATTTTGTAAAAAACTAACAAAGCCCTTATTACCTAACCTTGAACCTACTTTTTATTCCTGAAAGGCATTTGCATATTACCCGAAAGTAATTATGATGGTGTTCCTCATCTTCGATAATTTCGGCAAATCAATGACACTACTCTTCATATTTAAATGTTTCCTTTATGCACTATAAATTGTGAGCTGATTCCGAATGTCCTAAATTTCAGAGGTCTATAAACAACTAATAAATGTTGTGGAAATTTGCAGGGATACCAATATCAAAACATTAATATATGTGGCTATTCAACAAAAAAAAACTCCGGAAAAACCAACATGGTATTGTGTAGATCAGGTGTAGCCAACTCCAGTCCCCAAGGGCTACCAATAGGTCAGGTTTTCACGATATCCCTGCTTCCGCACAGGTGGATCACTCAGTGGTTAAGTCTTTGACTGAGCCACCTGTGATGCAGCAGGTATATCCTGAAAACCTGACCTGTTGGTAGCCCTTGAGGACATGAGTTGGCTACACCTGATGTAGATGCTCAGGCAATCTCCCATATAAAAAAGATAATTTTACTGTATGTACAGTATAAGGCATATTGTGCTTAGGCTACCAAAAGGCTTTTATGTACTATTTCTACCTTGATCGTAAAGCTACAATAGACCGTGACTTAACTTTCCAATATTTTTCAATAATTCACGGAAGATGTTCAATTAATCAACTCTGCCAAAGTGTTGTGCATGTTACACCAGATATCCATACTCATTGAAAAGATCAGAGAATGTTCTGTTCATTAACTCTTGAAGTACCTAAAATAAAGAAAGCTCACAAAATCTAAATCTATTATTGTAAACTTCCCATTAAGAGAATGGTAGTTTCCTATTCTGGGTTATCCAGAAGCCCTGGCTGCAGTGAGAGTACTGGATGCTGTGATTATAGAGTAAGCCAGTTTTAGGGACCATGTGAATGGGCTCATAAGAGTTCTTCATCATTGCTGCAGGAGAGTTTTTGTCAAATTTTCTTTACTCATCAGAACTCTGTGTGTACAGTATATCATTTTATCCTGTGTTTCACGTGCAATATCTTCTCATATCTACATCATACAAATGAAGCACCGGGACACGTTACCACTTTAAACAGTATGTACCCCAAATATGATCAAAATAAATGTAGCACACAAAGAACCTGAAAGGCTGCCTCCCATTCTGCATGAACGATTTGTAGTAATCAATGCTCCATAGATTTCCTTTATGCTTCACCCTATGTCTGTGAATCACTACCTTTATGTCTTCATTTTGCTGGTAATAAAGTATAAACTATATACCATGTCATTTTCTTTTCCTTTATGGAAGGACATAGTTGATAAAAAAGGCATTTGACAAAAGGTTTAGCAAATAATTGCCCAGCAGTTAAATGCAATCAAAATTGTATTTCTTCGTTATTGTAATCTGTTCCTTTTTTTGTTTATCTTTACAGATTTTGTGTGACAAACAAGTATTAAGAGCAACAGGAGTGCTGAAGTGGGAAGACAAGGATCCCGATGAAACTCTGGTTAATAGTATTGCCCATTCTAGACTCCACAGCCCGCTCCGGCTATTTGTCAAACAATCTACTCTTCCAAGACAAGGCCAGGTGTCGTATTTCGACACCGTTGAAAACTTCTGGGATTGGTTGTCTAACATCACCGAGGCCCAGGAGTCCCTTGTGCGAACTAAGCGTAGGCCTATAGTTAAAACAGGCAAGTTTAAGAAGATGTTTGGATGGGGAGACTTTCATTCAAATATCAAAACAGTCAAACTGAACCTTCTCATAACAGGAAAAATAGTTGACCACGGCAATGGGACTTTCAGTGTGTATTTCCGTCACAATTCAACAGGCCTTGGGAATGTTTCCGTGAGCCTTGTACCTCCTTCTAAAGTTGTAGAATTTGAAGCATCGGCACAGTCGACTCTTGAGAACAAGGATTCTAAATCTTTCAACTGTCGGATTGAGTATGAGAAAACAGATAGAGCAAAGAAGACAGCTTTGTGCAACTTTGATCCCTCTAAAATTTGTTACCAAGAGCAGATCCAGAGTCATGTCTCCTGGTTGTGCTCAAAGCCATTTAAAGTCATTTGCATTTATATCGCTTTTTTCAGCATAGACTACAAACTTGTACAAAAAGTCTGCCCCGATTACAACTATCATAGTGAGACACCATATTTGTCCTCTGGTTGAGAAATACGTACTGTATTAACTAAACACCGTTTGCAATCAAAGAACTGTAAAAACCCAGCATTGGCAGGAATGATCTCATATGAAGCTTTCTTTCTGCAATGAACAATGCTTCTTTTTTCAGGTGGCAAAAAAAAAAAAAAGTAATTGTGACAGTGTTAGAATTGCATATTACATTTTTATTTAATTATATGTTCAAATGTTTCTGTAATTTTGCTGTTATGTACAGTAGTCCAAGACTAAAATCAAGGAATACGAACACATAACAAGAGATGGTAAGAATTATGCATGATATAAAAGCACTGCTCTTGTGAATTATCCAACTTGAAACAAGCTTATTTACTCTAATAACATGAAGAGTGCTGGGTTTTGTAGGCCAATGGCAAAAAAAGTAACAGTTTTGTCAAAAGAAAACCAGCCATTATTGTACAAAGGCTACATATGCTTACCCGATACACGCGACCATACAGGAAAACCATGTGACCAACTCTCCATCCTTATAAAAATGTATATTTCTGCCATAGCCCTCGAAATAATTCCCTCTTTTCCAATGCAGACCAATGGATGGTTTACAAAGCTTCCATGTTTTCATCCCAGATCCCCGTGAAATAAGCTTTCAAATGTTGGCCAGTATGGTTAAAACCTTTAGAAATATTCTGATTTTGAGAGCTACCACTATCAACTTGCCAATAAAAGAAATGCACAACAAAATATTGGGTTGGTTTTCTTCTGACAAATTGTTCAACTGCTTTATCGCCAGAGGTGAGAGCAACATATTTTGGTGGAAGGCAGCAAAAAGGTTAAATGCAATGTAATATAATTGATTAGTAATATGGGACAGTATGTGTAAAAGTAAATGGAAAGGATATAATTCTTATTAAATGCATGTTTAAAAGCAAATTTATGTTCTGAATCACTTCATCTAAAAAGGTATGTAGCATAGCAGAGAAGTATTGGAACAGTTCAAGTTATTAGAATAGTAGACAAATTTAAACTATTTTGGTGATAGTAATAAAATCTTTGGCTTTTGAGTATTGTGTCTTCTGTTTTCTTTTGCTAAGCTCTATTCAATCTTTTCCTGAAGAGATTGTATTTTTGCAATTAAAGCAAAGCTTTAAAATAAATAACTAAATAAATGTACTCCATGTTAATGAAAGAAAGTTATAGAATGAGAAAAAATGTAATACAAAAAAAAAAACCTAACGAAAACGCCAGTGTGCAGGGGCAGCATACATTGCGTTCCATATCATATGTACTACATGCCGAGGTGACCGCCAGTCACCGAGGGCCACCAATAGGTCAGGTTTTAAGGATATCCCTGCTTCAGCACAGGTGACGCAGTCGTTATAATGAACATATACTGCCACTTGGTCAACACATTTGCTTTGCCTAGTGCATGAACTACCCAAAATCTATGACAATTATGAGGAATTGGTAAAGTTTCTAATTATCTGTAGCATAATCATGTATATTAAGAAACCTTTCAAATACCATCTACTTAATGAAGCCTGCCATGGTACAGAGTATTCATAGGATGTTAAACATGTAACCCGCAAATAATCATGAGGGGTAAATTAGGCACTTTACAGGATATTGTCCAGTCACCTGTCAGAATAAGATAGTGGTCAATCAATTAATGGCAACTTGCTTATCGATTGTGATTTTAAAAGCAAGTACGAATGCCAATAAAACTGACACTATGAAAATTATTGTTTCCCCAAATTTAATAAGGATTGCTAACAAATGTGAATTCTTAAAGCTTTCACCAGGACATTTCCTGTGATCTCGTGAAATGTAACAGTGAATTAGAAGAAAATGCAAGTTTGTGAATATTTTTTTCAACGATGACGGAAACAAACAACTGCACCAATGTTCTCATCGTAATACCATCTCAACAAGGTTTTTTTTTTCATGAGAAAACAAATTATAAATTGACTCCCTTTCGCTTTGTATAATGTTGTTTCTTGTGTAACGGGTTTTGTGACCCAGCCTGACCCACCCAATCTCACATTGGCCCCTGTGGTCTAACCGGTCCCCATTACAGTGTGGTAGTGTCTGGTGGTGCACCTGTTGGCAACAGGACTCCTGAGTCTCCCGCATGATGGTGTGTGGGGAGGACCCGTCCAGGCAGGCAGCTGAGGTAGTGTGTTGAGTCCTACCTAGTTCCAGTGCAGCGCCTCCACCTCATCAGGGTCCCTTCGGTCACTTGGGGATGGTCCTGACGAGGAACTCCTCGGTGGTGCTCCTCCCTGTACATTCACTCCACACATGTACACGAGAGGGTTTTTGATTGAGAACATCTTTATTGCCTGAGTGGGCTAGCTGCCCCTCGCAGTAGATTTTCTAGCCACTCATATTCAGTCAGTGCTTCCCTTTAAAAGGTATGGTTCTCCTTAAATAGGGATTCCCTATCCCCGCCAGGATCTCTGCCCTGTGCCAGGTCCCTGGACACAGTCTTCCTGTTCAGCTACTATAACATAACCCTCTGCTAGAACTTGCACTTGAACCAGACTGAATAGAACTCCCAAGACTACTAGAACTGGACTCAGATAGAACTAACTTTTAGACACAGTGCTGTGCCTTATGTACACACTGGAAGCTGACACACCTCTGACATCACTAACCATGGAGTCAGAGCATGTGACCACTCCCATCCATACACAGGGCACCCCACCAGGGTGTGAGGGCAAACCTCCATAATTACTGCTGGCATGCCCACAACTTACCAGGCCTTACTGTCAGCAGGAGAGATGACTGTAGCCATTTTACATGTCCGCTACATTCTCCCCCTGGTGAATCCCATCGTCCTCGCAGGGACCTAAATTTGTACGCCTTCTTCCAGGAAGCACTGTAACACATGACATAATTATGTTAACTTCACATACAAATTTTCATAATACCATAACAAAATGTCTACAGTACATTCCGCCAAGCCCGCCCCGACCAGCAGCCACGAGCCCGCAAAATGCCTTAGTACCCCCTAATAATAGTGGCTCGGGTCAGGTTTCTTAACCTCTCTACCACCCATGTCCAGGACCATGACATGATAGTGCCTAGGCAGTCCCCTCTCGGGCCTATAGGTCACCCTGTGCTTGTGTATATTCCTCCCTATACTCCACACTCGCATCAGGTGATCTATTCTGTCCTCTGCCCTCCTTCCAGTAACTTCACTCCCCTTATTGACTAGGTACATCTCGATGGTTTCCCTAAGCCACCTTTCCCTGTTCTCTTCTATCTCCTCCATGAGGGGTTCAGGGACATAAGGGTACTCCAACCCGTGGGAAGACTTGTATCGAGCCATTATTGCCCGTTCCGCCCTACTGACCCTAATTAGGTCAGCCCTACATGCCCTCCCAGGTAGCACCCATGATAGGGGTTCATCAGGATCCACAGGATCGGACAGTGTGTCGGGACCCATGGGCTCAATCTCCCTGTGCTCAAGCTTATACCACCGTTCCTGCAGCTCTCTGTCTCGCTGTTCAGGGGTGAACTCTCCTACGGCCCACCAATAATCTACCACATCCTCCCTCCGGATGAGAAACCGAGTGCGGTCCATCCATGCGGCATATACTTCAAAGAGTGGGGCCCACCAACGGTGCTCCTTAAACTTATGCGACTCCCCTGAATCGCTTTCATCCCCCCCAGAGAATACCCCCGATGTCCGTGCCGATCGTGGTACCGACCACCGTGATGATCCCAGTGCCTTTTTCACTGGTTCGGGGTTCACAGGAGGCAACCACCGGCCTACCGCGGCCTTGCCTAATTCTCCCCTCCCCGAGAAATGCCCTCCGTAGCGCAACTGCGCTGTCGTTCCCCAGTCCGTCTCTCCTCCCCCCCCAAAGGTATGTCCACAAGTTCCAGACTAGGCGGGGATCCCGTGGAACAGGTGACAGGGGCAGGGGTTTTATCTAGGGCGTGGGATGGGACATAAGGGCAAGCGATTGGACCCCACGGGGTTACGACCCGTTCTCGGCTGTCCGTAGACTGGTCCAATGAGGATATCTCACCCTCCTCAGTCCTCGGATCGCTCATCCAACTCCTGGGCCTTTGAGGTGATCGGGGACCTTCCCCCGATCGCCGAAGCGTCGCTGCGTCTTTCCCGTCTGTTCCGCCGTCGCCACCGGAAGTGATGTCCTCCCCGGAATCGGAAGCGCCGCCATCTTGGGTTGGACCCCCATGCGGAATCTCTTCCTCGATGACGACATCCGGAAGCTCAGCTGTCGTCTCCACCGGAAGTGGTATCTCCTCCGCACGTGCGTCTTGGGCCTGGCACGGCCTTGTTTCCGCTACACCATCTACCGGAGCAAGGTAAGTGAATGGCTTTTTCTTACCATTCCGCAGGGGTGTAGGCGTCTCTCGCCCGTCGCCACCGTGTCCTGAGGCGGAGGGACTCCGTCTCTCGGCTCGCGGATCTGCGGGGGATGCCCTGCTTTCCAGACTGCTACTCACGCTACGGGGTGTCGTCCTCCCCGGTTCTGTCCTGGGCCTCGATTTCACCTCCGCTAGCTCGCGGAGATCCTCATCCGAGTAATCCCCCTTCCCTGACTTAGATGTCACCGATCGGGGCGATAGTCTTTTCTCAGTGCGGTCGGGGGGTGACCCGACCGTCTCGGTTGCCGCTGACCCAGCCGATTTTATCGACTCCAGTCCCCTTTCTCCGGGACTTGCACGATTGATCCACAGTGCACCAGGGGACTCTGCGGAACGCCTAGCCGTATCCCCCGGGGGGTCAGCAGATTGAATTGGAATGAACGTCGGCATCGGCCATAAGTATAGTGTCCCGCATTGTGGGCAGCGTGCCGCCGTATTAACAATGCCTCCGGGCAGCCCGCATTGTAGGCAGAGCCCGACCACCGTCTCGGTGTTAGCCACCCTGACTACCAGTAGCCCGCCGGGTACCGAGTAGGGCTGGGTGGAGACCATAGTGCCCACAGTGGAGGAGCAGGCCATCCTTTTAATAGGGTCCACTTTCTGTATGGGTCTCTCCAGGTCAGTGGTTCCTCGCAACTGACTGGTAGAAGTTGCTGTGCCAGCCACTTCCTGCTTCGGCTCCTCCCTCCGCTGACATAGCTGTAGCCCGCCCCCAGGGGTTGCAATTATGGGCGGGTCCCACAGGGGAATAGCATGCCCCTTAATTAAGGCCGCGCCTTTCTCAGTCCTGGTGGGCGCGGTCTGCGTTTTCGCGCCAATTTCCTCATCAGAGTGGGATTCTTGGGCCGCGGCTAGTTCCCGCCTTTTCCTAGCTGCTGCTTTTCGTGCAAAATATCCCTCCTTTTTGCACGTTACCTCCGCGGCCGGAACTACTTCTTGTAGTGGCGCCGTCTGGATATCAGTCCCTGGGCCCAGGGGGTGCATTCCCACAGGCCATAATTGAAAGTCACTCCCCCTGGTGGAAATCAGGGGAGGGTCCCATAGACTAAGCGGTTGACTCAGCACAGGGGCCGAGTGAGTCACTGTCCATGAAGGCGCAGCCATAGCTTTCGCGCCATACCCCCCATCAGGGCGGGGCTCTGCTGTTCGCGCCATTCCCGGCCAGCTTTTTGCAAGTTCTGAATCAGCCAATTTCTCTGCGACTGGCCCATGCAGTCTCCCTAGCAAGCGGGAGCCGCCATTTTGGTTGGCTTTTAAGCCCGAAATGTCAGTTTGTTTGCTCTCCTCGCTGGGTTCCCCCCCAGTTATCACAATGTCCTCACACTCTTCAAGGGTGGCCCCTCGGTGTCCCAGACAGGACAAAAACGGGGCAGCCATAGCCTTCGCTCCACTCCAGAGCAGATTAGTTAAAGACAGCTCAGCGACAGTTTGCTCTTCAGTGGGGCGCACGCCACGGGTGCCTTCCCCATCAGCCTCTGGTCGCCATTTTGGGCTCTCCGCACCACGCGGATCCTCCATTCTCTCGTAACAGTTATCGTACATGGGGCTCCGCTCTGCGGGGCAGCCACCACACCAGTACAATAAAGATTGCTCAGATGCACCACCACATGTGTACCTGATCTAGGCTGGACTCATGTTGCACTACCTCAGGCTAGGCTCACTCTCTCAGTGGCTGCTGTAACTCCTTCCTCCCAGTCTGTGCTCCCTATGGTAAGTGTCTGGAATGGGCTAGAATACTCTGGCTCTGCCATGCAGTACTTGGGGCGTCTACCTCTCTTGGTCAGCCTAGCGCAGACCCTCTCCAGGATTCCTGACCACGTTAACAGGCTATCCCTTCTGGCGTCCTACCAACTAGCACTACCTCAAAGTGACTCGGTCAGCTATAGCCCGGCTCCAGACCCCTCACTCCTTTCAGGCCCCTAGGTCGTCCTTGCGAACTGACACTACCCTGTCAGCCCACGACCACCCCTAGGTCCGTCCCTACGCAGCACAGAGTGGCAGCAGACGCTCTCCCTGTTTCCCAGTGTGCCTAGCTAGAGCCTGTCCTGATGACAGATCTGATCTCAGCAGCTCACCTCCAAATGTAACGGGTTTTGTGACCTGGCCTGACCCACCCAATCTCACATTGGCCCCTGTGGTCTAACCGGTCCCCATTACAGTGTGGTAGTGTCTGGTGGTGCACCTGTTGGCAACAGGACTCCTGAGTCTCCCGCATGATGGTGTGTGGGGAGGACCCGTCCAGACAGGCAGCTGAGGTAGTGTGTTGAGTCCTACCTAGTTCCAGTGCAGCGCCTCCACCTCATCAGGGTCCCTTCGGTCACTTGGGGATGGTCCTGACGAGGAACTCCTCGGTGGTGCTCCTCCCTGTACATTCACTCCACACATGTACACGAGAGGGTTTTTTATTGAGAACATCTTTATTTCCTGAGTGGGCTAGCTGCCCCTCGCAGTAGATTTTCTAGCCACTCATATTCAGTCAGTGCTTCCCTTTAAAAGGTATGGTTCTCCTTAAATAGGGATTCCCTATCCCCGCCGGGATCTCTGCCCTGTGCCTGGTCCCTGGACACAGTCTTCCTGTTCAGCTACTATAACATAACCCTCTGCTAGAACTTGCACTTGAACCAGACTGAATAGAACTCCCAAGACTACTAGAACTGGACTCAGATAGAACTAACTTTTAGACACAGTGCTGTGCCTTATGTACACTCTGGAAGCTGACACACCTCTGACATCACTAACCATGGAGTCAGAGCATGTGAGCACTCCTATCCATACACAGGGCACCCCACCAGAGTGTGAGGGCAAACCTCCATAATTACTGCTGGCATGCCCACAACTTACCAGGCCTTACTGTCAGCAGGAGAGATGACTGTAGCCATTTTACATGACCGCTACACTTGTAATACCCAGAAAAGACAACTATGGTAATGGAAGCATAAACGGTTTTGTAGCATTGCCAGCTAAGACCCTTGCTCAATATACGGTTAAGTAGCTTCCCCTTGTAGAAGATACAGTATTACGTCCATTCATTTGAATGGAGCTGCTCTCTTCTGCATGGTTAGGCATCTTCATAGCATATTGCATATATTGTAATTGCATTTTGGTGCTTTCGGTTTGTACGTGCAGTAATGTTTAAAATCTGGGGATCTTTACTCGAGTAATGTTTTATTCAATTTTATCAGGAGAGGGGCGGTTCTATCAAAACTTCAGCGATAAACTTATAAACACTCACGGCTTTCCCTCTGCATTCTTCCCCTCTTGTTTAGAGATGGGGAAACTGGCAAAATACAATCCGCGGATTTTCTAAACCGGTTTTAACAAAATCCGATCAGCACACAGAAATTCAAAGGCGGATAGGGCACTAAAACTAATCCAGGTGGATACATCCAAATTCAGCATCGGATCCGTTCCACCCTGATTTTGTGAAATCCATCATCAGATTTGATTTTAAATCCCATGCCGGATTTGTTACAAATGCGAATATGGTTGCGGATTTCAAATCCCTGAAATGAGACACCTATTTAATAGCACTATATAATAGTGCTCCGGGGAAAAAAAAAAAAACCACAAAAAAAACCACAAGACCCCGTTTATTTTGTGTTGTCGTGCAGGAAAATAAAATTCACTCCATTTCCATGAAAACGTGAGCAATTATAGGTTTGTCACAGTAGATTATTAAAGAATTATTTGATACAATAATAAATATTATTTGGATTTGGTGACAACGTGATTACCTTATCAAGTGCATAGTTAAAAAAAAATGGTGTTCAGTGAAGAAGATAAGCATGTTATAAAGTGCTTAAGACAGAGAAAGAATTATGGTCCAAAGAACTTTCATAAATAAAATGTTTCCTAAGAAAGGATGATCGCTATGAGGACGGAAAAAACGAATTCGGTAAACAACATATCGTTCAGGAATGGGAGCAGCTGCATCAATGCGATATCAGTTCTGCAATCAGACAGTGGTGTTCTCGTCTTCGGGCGCGCATTTCAGCAGGAGGAGACATTTTGGACACACTTTATAGTAATCTTAATGTTTCAGATTAGATTAACACATTTACGAGCTACGAAGGAAAAACTATTTCTCTTTTAATGAACATGAACCTACCGCAGATTATCTGGTACTTCTTGACATAATACAGTAGCATCAATATAGTGAATATCAGGGTTTTTGCCTAAATTATGCTTCTGATACTGTATAGTGTTAATCTACACAAACCTACAATTGTGCAAATTGTCATGGAAAATAAGCAAGAAATATACAAATTAGGATGAACAAAGTCCCCTTTTTCCTGAACACTGTGTATACATCACCTCAAACCTCCGTCCAAAAAACATATGAAGAGATACTTGTGCTAAACGAGGAGCGCACTTTAGATGCCTGGAAGATACGCGAAATATATTTCAATGCCTAACACCCCACACTTGCTAAAAGTAATTCCATCAGACTGATGTTGACAAACCTAAGGCAATAGTGTCATGTCCAACAGGATCAGAACACACAACCTCTGCTATTCAGGGTAGCAGCTGTAGTAGTGTGATCTAAACCAGCCGCTTGGCAGCACCTGTCACTGGCTATTAGCATACGTAGCTCCCTGGTATCCTAGGTGTGCTGCTCTTTGTGCACAAGGAACATCGAACTGGCAACAAGGAAGGGAAAGTGGTCTGCCTTTAAAGGATGTTAAGGGGTGGGAGCTACAGGTACAAGCAGTGAGAAGTAGAACTGAAATGTATGCAGACAGTGGTGCTACCCGCAGCTGGTTTATCTTACATTGCTAGAGCTGCTGCCCAGAATAGTAGAGGTTGCGGGCTCTGATCCTGTTGGGCCTGTCACTAGTACCCCCTTCCTCACAAGGTTTGTCTATATGTCTATGGAAATCCTTAGAGGAAGTCTGGGGTGGGAGTCATTTAAAGCTGCAGTTCAGTCTTTTTTTTTTTCATTTATTTTTTTTACTTCAATAGCTTCATGTGGGCAATCTCTAATTACCTAAAGAACTGTATAGCTGCCAGTCAATCCGTTCTCCATGTATTGATCGGCGAAATTTGGCGACATTTTTAAAGCTGGCATTTGTTTATAATCTGCTTCTATCAAATCAGTGGAAGATCATGAATATTCATGAGTCTCCCAGTGACGTGTGCTCGCTCCCGATCTGCCGCTGTGTGGTGTCCCCCTTCTGCCCCGCTCCCTGTGCCTGCCTCCCTGCCCGTGCGGGAGATGGAGGGGGGTTTGCGCTGCCCCTGGAGGGGGGTGGGGGGGGAAGGGGGGAGCGTGTGATGTGTCCCCCTTCTGCCCCTATCCCTGTGGCTGCCTCCCTGCCCGCGCGGGAGATGGAGGAGAGTTGCGCTGCCCCCAGAGGGGGGGGGGGGGGAAGGGGGGAGCGGGTGATGTGTCCCCCTTCTGCCCCGATCCCTGTGCCTGCCTCCCTGCCCGTGCGGGAGATGGAGGGGGGTTTGCGCTGCCCCTGGAGGGGGGGGGGAAGGGGGGAGCGTGTGATGTGTCCCCCTTCTGCCCCTATCCCTGTGGCTGCCTCCCTGCCTGTGCGGGAGATGGAAGGGGGGGGTTTGCGCTGCCCTCGGAGGGGGGGGTGAAGGGGGGAGCGTGTAATGTGTTCCCCTTCTGCCCCGATCCCTGGGCCTGCCTCCCTGCCCGTGCGAGAGATGGAGGGGGGTTTGCGCTGCCCCCGGAGGGGGGGGGGGGGTGAAGGGGGGAGCGTGTGATGTGTTCCCCTTCTGCCCTGATCCCTGTGGCTGCCTCCCTGCCCATGCGGGAGATGGAGGGGGGTTTGCGCTGCCCCCGGGAGGGGGGGGGGGGGGTTTGCAGCAAGGTGGTGTGTGTGTGTGATACACTATATATATATATATATATATATATATATATATATATATATATATATATATAGTGTGTGTGTGTGTGTGTGTGTGTGTGTGTGTGTGTATGTGTATATATATATATATATATATATATATATAGTGTGTGTGATTGTATATATATATATATATATAATTTTTTTTGTATGTGTGTATATATATATATATATATATATATATATGTGTGTGTGTCACCACAAGTACCCAGTCACCCACCCACCGTCACCCACCCTCTCCCTCACAGTCACCCACCCTCACCGTCAACCACCCACCCTCACCCACCCTCTCCCTCACTCATTTATATCTGGCTTTTTTTTTACTAGATTAGTGAAGTCATCCAATATTTTCCCTTACACACACACGCACGTAAGGAACTATGTACAGTAACAAGGACTAATTGTAGTAAAGTATAAATGTAATACAATAAATAAACGGTTATGTCAAAAACAAATGTTATTAGTTCTTACTAGGAATTTATTTCTTTTTTTAAAAGGCGGGACTGGGGCGAGTAGATTTTTGGGTGATTTGTCTAGATAGAGATTGTGTGTGTAGATCTGTGTGTGTGTGTGTGTGTAGATCTGTGTGTGTGTGTAGATCTGTGTGTGTGTGTGTGTGTGTGTGTGTGTGTGTGTGTGTGTGTGTGTGTGTAGATCTGTGTGTGTGTGTGTGTGTGTGTGTATACACACACACACACACACGTGTGTGTGTGTATACACACACACACGTATGTGCGCACCCCAGCGGTCTGACAGAAGAATTCTCTGACTTCCGGTGTCTGCCGCTGCCACAGCGTAACTCCTCCCTACCGCCCTCCTGTCCCATTCACATGGTCCTCTTCTCCCTCCGCCACCAACTGCTATCCTCTGCCGCGCTTCGCTGCAGGATGCCGTCCTTCTCTCCCTCCGCCGCTGGCTGCTGTCCTCTGTCGCTGCTGGCTGCTATATACACACACACACACACACACACACACACATATATATTACATACATACATACACACACCAGAATATATGAGTTCTTCAGTATTTGTCGATACCTTTTTTTATTTGGACCAAGAATTTGTGTCATGGGACAAGCTTTCAAGAGTTTTCCTCTCTTCCTCAGGTCAAGCAATACCATAAATATATACACACATATACATACACACTGTGTGTGCGTGGCTATGTATGTGTCCGTGTGCGCATGTTTATGTGTGGGTGTATATGTGCGTGGGTGTATATGTGCGTGTGCGCATGTATGTGTGCGCATGTTCATGTGTGTGTGTATATGTGCATGCATGTGTGCGCATGTGTATGTGTGCATGTATATGCGTGCGTGTGCATATATATCTATATCATACACACACATACATACATACACACCTAAGCTCCGCAGGGCCCTGTGCCTGCAAAATGTCTCTGTAAAGTGCTATGTAAAACTAGAAGCGGAGCTCCGCAGGGCCCTGTGCCTGCAAAATGTCTCTGTAAAGTGCTATGTAAAACTAGAAGCGCTATACTGTACTGTACAAGAACAAGCCATTATTCATTTTAATAACACACACATTGAATTGTACACATTCACATACACACAAAATTAAATATAGATATTGTTCACAGTATGATATATACAGATCTGATTTTAAATGAGTTGTTAATTTTTAACATTAACTACACACGTGCAATGGAATAAGGTTTAATTAATTAATTCATTCTGAGCTACTCTGCTTTTCTGCTGCTGCTGCTGCTCTGACAATTCTGTGGGGAAGATCATGTGACCAGGCACTGACTGATACATTTGTGCTCCATGCTCGTGCACGGCTGTGGAGGGGGCAGGACTCACAAAGGGGTGTGCCAGAGCCTGTTACAGAAAAGGAAGGGGTTGTGCCTTTCTAAAGGGTTGCTATAGAAACAAAAATGCTCGTTACATTAAAATACATAAAAAATTGTCTTTCAAAGTTGTTTAAAAAAAAAAGAAAATGCTACAAGTATTTTCTCACAGTACAGAACTGATTTATTAAAAAACCCCACACATGCAGGATATTGACTGAACTACAACTTTAAATATACTTTCAATATCTCCATTTCGAGCACAGGTCTCCCTCCATATGTTATTTGGGAGGTTTGAGGGAATATAGTGCTTGAGACTCATAAAATAGGCCCCCATGGCAGGAAATTATTAAATGTTCTTTATATAAATGGTAAAAGATAAAACATATACAGCGCGCGCGCGCACACAACTGTACAAAAAAGACTGGTCAAATGTTTGGGTTGCAAAAAAGCACTATAAATGTTTTTGCATTAGGCACCTGAAACCATCTATGAAGAGAATTGAATGTATGACTTTTATCAATGTTTAATGAGCATTTAATGCTAACTCATTATTTTGGTACAGTTAATTTGACATCTTGCTTTATGTCCTGCACAGATTGAAGCCCACAGGGCTGTTTTATTGGTAGGACAAGTGCATAATAAGACATGTGAACATGGCTAACGGCTACAGACAAACAGTGAAATATGGATAACTTCTAATATCTAATAATAAATGTAAATGTAGTATGATGTGAATTAAATACTTAATAAGGCTGTTAACACGAATCACACATTGTAACTCCCTTAAAAATTGAAAGGCAGAATAACTTGTAAATATATCAAATCCTTTTTAATGAAGAAAAACAAATAGACACTGTCTGATTTTAGCACAAGTAAAATAAAGGCATCAAAACCTTATTTACATGAATACTAATGACTGTGCTTAGGCTTATGGTGGGCAGGGACAAGCAAAAACAAAAAAAAAAAAGTGAAGTGATTAAGGCAATAAGCATGCGGTCATCTTGCCGAGGCTCATTATTTTGTTCTTTTGGTAGTGGAATAGGTCAGCAAGCACTGTGCAGCTCTTCAGCTCAGAATTTGTACTTGCAGTAAAATACATTTGGTAATGGGTCAACCTGCTACTCGTTCTGCCTCTGCAAAATGTTTAATGCTGTTTAATATGTTTAGACTAACACAGGGCTGGGTAACTAGTCCACAAGAGCCACAAACAGGTCAGATTTTAAGGATATCCCTACTTCAGCACAGATTGAGCCACCTGTGTTTAAGCAGGGATTTCCTTAAAACCTGACCTGTTGGTGGACCTTGAGGACTGGCGTGTCCCACCCTTGCTGTAATATCCACAGGGCTGCTCAATTACTTTTCACAGGTCTACTTTTCTATCCAGCTGTGAACTATAACCAGGGGAGGGGATGAAGCTTCACCCAATAGTCTTTGTTGTCAAGGTCAAAGGGATTCAAGCTCTGCCTCTAGATCAGACGGTGCTATTTGCAGTTATTAAATAGGTGCCTTAGAACAGGGGTGTGCAAACTTTTGTTGCTGCGCCTCCCTGCCTCGTCTCCCCCAGTGCTCGCGCCCTCTCCCCTTTAGCTTAGTGCGGTGTCAATTGACGTCGCGGGGTCATGTGACGGCATGACACGTGACCCGCTGCGTTGCCATGGCGATGCGTCCAGAAGCTGGCTGAAACTCGGTAAGTTCAGGTTGCAGAGGCCTCATGCGATACTCCAGCATTTAATTTAAATGCCTTGGGGAAGAGCGCGGGGCCTCTGCAACCATTGCCCCCCTCCCCCCCCCAAAAAAAAAATTCACGCCCCATAGTTTGCGCACCCCTGCCTTAGAGCATGTGATGTAAAGCCACTTTCATAAGGCAGAGTTCTGCAGGCACACGTCTCAGATCTTGAAAAGGCGAATTGCCGATGCTCATGGAGGTCGGGAAAATCCTGCAGTTCCCTTCCAGTCATACAGCATTAGGAGGATATCCAGGTACACGAACTTAAGCAAAAACAACAATTTATTGCAACCAGAAAGCCAACGTTTCGATTGCCACACAGTCTATCAAGAGGAGGGCTGCCTTCACCTTGATAAAGGCTGCTTGGCAGTCAAAACGTTGGTTTTCTTCTTGGAATAATTTGTTATTTTTGCTTAAGTTAGTGTGCCTGGATATCCTCCTGTTGCTCTGTGTAAAGCCACTTCCCAGGGCTGAAGAAGAGTTCAACTACTTTCAATGAATGGGCTGAAGACCTCATTAAGCATGGGGAAGCACATGTACAATATGTTGAGCAAGGGCTCGATTGTTGTAGAACTCTTGGTAAAATGAAGTGCTGTATTTATATCTTCTGGCTGCCTTGATTAGTGAAACTTAACTGAAATATGCAGTATGTTACATTTTCTCTTAGGCTGAAAGGACCGTGCTAAGGTCACACTATAGTCTACTTTACTTTAAACTCTACTTTTCTTCTCCGGACAATTATAATTACTGTCCCCAGAACAGACATTTTATGTTAACAGTTTTGCCACTTGAACCGCTAAAATCTAAAATACTGTATGGGGACATTTACATTGTGATCGTGTCACGATGTTCACCGTCTACCACGAGAACGAAAAACCAAAAAATAAAAAGTTACAGTAAACTTATTTCTCACAATTAAATTATGCATACGTCTAAAGTCATCTCATTAGAACAACTCAACGTATCCGTGTGTATTCTCAAAACTGTTGATGCGACTTATTTTCAGTAGAACTCAATCAAACCACTGCAGTGTTAATAATCATGGGATACCCACCATAATTACTTATCTCTGTTCATTAGTGTATTCATATATCTATATAATTACATATTTCATAAACTAGAAATCAAATTATAAAGCTGCCGCTCACCCCACTGATGACGGGAGGAGAGACCTGCTCTATTAAATTGTAGGCATTTTCTACGTAACTGAAGTCTTCAGCAACCAGCAGTGTCCCACAGTCCGCAGTTTGAGAATCTCTGACCTATTTAAACACATCACTCTTACTTAATAAAATGTGTGACAATGTTAATTAATATTTATAAAGTTTCAATTATCTTGTTAATTACAGCTTCACAAAAGCTGGTGAAACAGTTTGTTATATCTAATGCAAGCTGCAATCTAATTTGCTTTTAAATTAAAGAAATGGGATTGGATAGAATTTATTGCAAACAAAATGATGATACATTGCATTGAAGACTTTAATTAGTGCAACAGTCAACGTTGTTTATCAACCAAGTAAAATATCAGTACGGACTATGGTCATGTAAAGCAATCTCATACACGAGTGTCATGTGCCACGACATTTATGCAATAGATCCACAAATTGTATCGTTACAGGAAATGGCATAAAAATGATTATTTTGGTATGTCATCCGTTCCCAAACTTGACTGTTACGCAGTTCATTTTTGGTCAAGCCAATTTAGCCATATAGACTGATGACATTTTTATGCAATTTGACGTGAATTAAGTTTTGATATTGTATAGCCAGTGTCACAATTTGGAATCCGTGAACCCAATCAAGCCTTTCGATGAATCACATCCTAAATTTAACTACTCCTAGCTAGATGTCAGTTATCGGTGTGTAAAAATACTTCCCTTCTTAAGTAAATTTGGTCTGGAGACCAAATTAATTGGTCTTTTAAATACAATAGATGAAGCTTATGTGGGGATGTTTTTTTTTTTAGGTCAATGTAGATGGAAAGTAGCAGGATCTGTTTTCGGCTGTCTGGTCTTCATAGATAAATCATCCATCCCCGTATCTTTTTTTGTTTCAATCCATTTCTCGCTATATACCATCCCGACTCATTTTCTCACTGACTGCCCTCCCCCTCAATATCTGACTAGCACCCTCTCTACCCACCTCAAAACACACCTGCTTAAGGAAGCATAGGAGTAGCTCCATGGCTAATAATTAACACCTCATACATAAACCTTGGCCCCTTGCAGACGCACTTACCAGAACACCCTCCTACTCTGTCTGTACGTTCTTCCTACCATCCAATTATATTGTAAGCTCTTCGGAGCAGGGACTCCTTTTCCTAAATGGTACTTTTGTCTGAAGCACTTCTCCCCTGTATGTGTTATTTATATTATTTGTTATCTCCAGTATATGATTGTCACGTGTATTACTGCTGTAAAGCGCTATGAATATTAATGGCGCTATATAAATAAAGACATACATACATACATACATAGTCAAATGTGAAGTCAGTATATATTTAAAAAAAAAAAACACAGGCTATGCCTCCATTCAATATATTGTGTGAAGCTGCTTCCCATCACTAG
Organism: Ascaphus truei; assembly: GCF_040206685.1. NCBI lineage: Eukaryota > Metazoa > Chordata > Amphibia > Anura > Ascaphidae > Ascaphus > Ascaphus truei. The sequence continues at coordinate 95,240,035 of NC_134489.1, forward strand.
GGAAAAGCTTGGTTCAATTTAGAATAGGACTATTATCTCCACCCTGGATAAGCCATCTCCCACTATATGTCATAGTAGCCTCAGTCTGATGTAAAAAAAAAGCATCAGCAGGTCGTGACTATACCACAGAGCCTGTGACACACTTAACATTTAAATAAAAAAATCCTACCCACCCATTGGCTATGGAAGGAGTGGCCAGCTCAACAGTTGTATTACACAAAGGGAGTAAATCAAAAGTGCCACGCCCGGATAATCAACTAATAAAAAAGTAACAACAGGATTAGCTTCTTAAAGAAATGTAACCATTCTTATGAAAAT